>NW_024061475.1:0-300000 GCF_016432855.1 Salvelinus namaycush
TTGTTAACGTTTTGTTGATGGTCCACTCTTGATGTTCTACATGTTACAGTGTAGCTTCAGCCATTCCTACAGAACAACATTAAAGTGTAGAACCCCTTTACTGCATATTGGTTCAACGACTGCAGAGACGGTACTTACTGGGGTTAAACGGATATCCAACCTCCTCTTCTTCCTCCAATGTGACAGTCATCTCCCCCTCCTCCCCTTTCACTCCAAAAACTGCATCCTCCTCTCCTTTTACTGTAACTTCCTCCTCTTTTACTGTAACAACCTCCTCCTCTTTCACTCTGAACGCGTCTTCCTCTTCTTTCACTGAAACGTCTTTCTCTTCTTCTTTCACGGTAACAGCCTCACCCTCTACTTGTTTTTGTATTGAAACAGCTTCCTCTTCGTCCTCCTCTTTCACGAAAGCTTCTTTCTCCGTCCAGCAGTCCCCCTCTTCTTTAGCAGGAGGAGAGTAGCTTAGTGAACTCATGGTCGGAGATGTTAGCTAGTTAGCATTAGCGACTAGCCTAGTTCTAAGCTAACTTAGCAAACCAGCTAGCTGACAAACAACGTAAATATATAATTAAATGGGCCAACAAGTACATACGACAGAAGTGTGTTTAATACACAGCGACTAATATACACCAAAACAGTGTAAAGCGGGTGAATGTTGTAGCTATGTTTGCTAGAAAGCTACCGAGGTGTCTGACTAGCTGTTGTTGTTGGAGCGTCCCGTCCACTAGATTATACGTCACACTGGCAGCATCGCCTGAACCTAAAAGACGCACATCGCCATCTGCTGACTGGAGTGGGTAACGCAGTTGAGGAACCAAAAGTTTATTTTTCATTTATTTCATAAAAGTGTAATCTAACCAAAGTCTTGCAGATGTTTACATGGTTTGACACATCTGCCAGGTGATTCACTTCTAACCGAAGTCTTGCAGATGTTTACATGGTTTGACACACCTGCCAGGTGATTCACTTCTAACCGAAGTCTTGCAAGTGTTTACATGGTTTGACACATCTTCCAGGTGATTAAAAATCTAATTTCAGTACCAGTGTATTATATATATTTTTTTTTCACCAATGTCATGAAATCCAATTGCAACTCCTCTACGGACTCGGGGGAGAGGCGAAGGTCGAGAGCCATGCGTCCTCCGAAACACGACCCTGCCAAGCCGCACTGCACATCTTGACACACTGCTCGCTTAACCTGGAAGTGATACTGCCTGGATTAGAACCATAAAATGATGCAGCTGATGATCATTAGATTAGAACCAGGGACTGTAGTTACGCCTCTAGTTTCGCCAATGACAAGCATACCCATTACATGATGCAGCCACCACCATGCTTGAAAATATGTAGTCAGTGATGTGTTGAATTTGCCCCAAACATAACGCTTTTGTATTCAGGATATAAAGTTAATTTCTTTCCCACATTGTTTTTCAGTATTACTTTAGTGCCTCATTGCAAACAGAATGCATGTTTTGGAATATTTGTATTCTGTACAGGCTTCTTTCTTTCCACTCTGTCATTTAGGTTAGTATTGTGGAGTAACTACAATGTTGTTGATCCATCCTCAGTTTTCTCCTATCACAACCATTAAACACTAACTATTTTAAAGTCACCATTGGCCTCATGGTGAAATCCCTGAGCAGTTTCCTTCCTCTCCAGCAACTGAATTAGTGACTGGGTATATTGATACACCATCTAAAGTGTAACTAATAACTTCACCATGCTCAAAGGGATATTCAATGTCTGCTTTTTTTTACCCATTTACCAATAGGTGCCCTTCTTTGCAAGGCATTGGAAAACCTCCCTGGTCTTTGTGGTTGAATCTGTGTTTGAAATTCACTGCTCGACTGAGGGCCATTACAGATAATTGTATGTGTGGGGTACAGAGATGAGGTAGTCATTCAAAAATCATGTTAAACACTATTATTGCACACAGAGTGAGTCCCTGCAACTTATTATGTGACTTGTTAAGCAACATCTTTACTCCTGAACTTATTTAGGCTTTTAATTACATTTGTAAACATTTCCAAAAACGTAATTCCACTTTGACATTATGGGGTATTGAATCCATTATATATTCAGGATGTAACACAACAACATGTGGGACCAGTCAAGGGGTGTGAAAACTTTCTGAAGTCTCTGTATATATAAAACTCCCCCCACCCAGCAATCTAATAGTATCAGTAGAATCTGTTGAAATAAAACCACAGATAAATATACCTAACATAGTACATCTATTAAACAATACATTACAATACAGCAGAAATAGTTACACATTATAGAGATCCATTCCTGGATGTACAGGTCTGTTGGAACAATTGATGTCTGTTAAATTATTTTACAATTGTCTTAAGACAGTCAAGACCTAAGCAGTGTGCCAGACCAGACGACCTTTGGTCTCCAAAAAAGGCCCCTTTCTATGTTCTGTGCTAAATTTGCAGCACGAGGGCGATGCACACACAATTTGATTGCAGAAACCGCTAGTTATGGATGTAGTATATCTGTCTGGAACAAAAATGGTGAACAAAGATTTTAGTTTTCCACAATGTATTCTGAATATTACAGCACAAGATCAGGAGTGCTACTCAAGGAAACTCACATTAAGCTCTGTGTCTATTCACTAATTCACCACCGTGGGGGAAAACTCAGGGGAGTTCTCATAGGCTGACAGCAATAATAGCCTCCATTTACAGGTTGTTTATGAGTGCATTTCACATTACTTTTGGATAATAACTGTAACGCTCGTTTGAATCTCCTGCTTAATATGTTTGTGTTATTGTCCCAAATCAACTGCTTTATACTTATAAAACACTTCAACCAGTAAAATGCTCTTTAGCTAGCTTTGCCATCAGCCTGAAACTGAGGGTTTGTACATTAAGTGTTTAACAAATTGGCCCATAACTTCACCTAACAACATAGACCTACTGTAGGACCCATAACTTCACCTAACAACATAGACCTACTGTAGGACCCATAACTTCACCTAACAATAACATAGACCTAGTACTATAAATAATTTAATATTTCTTGTGAAACATGGAAACTAAAATGTCTTTCTCATGACATTTCATAACCTGATCACCAGATAATTTTGTGAATAATCCCACTAGGCTACTCTGTAATGTGATGTCATTCTAAATGTCCTGAATAAAGGAAAATAGCTCTGTGTGTTGTACAACAGCCTATCCATCAAGGAACAGTTCTCTACACATTATGAGCTAAGTATCTCTGTGTGCCAACAGACTAACGAGACCTTACTGTAAATCAAGCAGACAATAAAATTATAAACATCAATATGTTAGGGATGTTGGATCCAACGTGGAGCACGGCATAACTGTCTTGACCAGAGTAATGAATGAAGAAGCACTTTGGTTGTTGTTGCATGTCGTGATGTTTGTCACTTGACTGGCATTCAGAAAATGATTTCCTGGATCAGCTGATGATAGTTGAACATGTGACTATAACAAAACAGCTACAGTATTAAGTATTATGTGTAATTATTGAAAAACCATGTTAATGACAGTATCCATTTGGGTGTTGTCAATAAAGTTAAGGGGACTTTCGGTTAGAACCATTGGATTTAGCAAACTCTGAAATTATTGAAAACTGTTTTCCCAGCATAACATAAGGAGACACTAAATGTGACATAGTTAGAGAGCATTTCAGAGATCTGAATACAAAAAACTGTCCCACTGCAAGATCCCGTATTTAAGTTGAAGTTCATCATATGACAAGCGTAACGCTATGACTATAACTACTGTTCCCTGAAGGAGGGAAACTAGGTACAACATACTATTAAATCCACATGTTATGACTATAACTACTGTTCCCTGAAGGAGAGAAACTAGGTGCAACATACTATTAAATCCACATGTTATGACTAACTACTGTTCCCTGAAGGAGGGAAACTAGGTACAACGTACTATCAAATCCACGCCTCGCTGGAAGCCCCGCCTTCCACAGGTGATGAGAGTGAGGCTTGGATTTATTCCTTAAATTTAATACCGCTTTTCACCGACCCAGGAAAGGGCGGGAACAAACAGGTGTTGTACCTCGTTTCCCTCCTTAAGGGAAGTGTAATTATAATCAAAGTTACACTCCCTTTCAGTCATTCAACTTCGGTACAACATACTATGGGGAAATACAATCATTCCCCATGCCGACCCAAACGGATACTAAATGAAACGGCCCCCTGCAGACCACCCAGACCTGACCCTACAAGATGCGTCAGTTTTGTCAATTTATTACACTCCTGTCAATGTTGAGTAAGGACGCACACCTGATTACACATATAGAAGTAGGACTAGTCTACCTGGCATGCACACAAATGTAGGCCTATAAATGTGCCCATTTGGGGATGTCTGATAGTATTTCTCATTGTCTTAACGCTGAACCACTAATGAGTTGTGGAGCTTCTCAAAGTAATTTTTTCTTCACATCCAAACAGCAAGTAAACAAAGTCTAATCAAAATCAATTGCAAATGACAATAGTTCCTCAAAGTATTTTTGTCAAATATTTCCTGCTCTCGCCCTTTCGATAACCACTCGGCATAAAAGGGAAAAATGTAATGCTCTGATCCAGTGGAAATGTCATAAAATACCTGATTACTGTCCAGAACTCACTGGAGCAGGAAACTGAGGGCCTAGAATATTTTATACAGTGTTGCAAGCTTGCTATCCGAGTTTCCTGACCCAAGTGATAGTTGATACAATGTTTCAAATTTGTTGTAGACAGGCCATTTGCAGCCAATGTGATTTCTAGGATATTTATTTCTATCAGGATATGTTCTACCTGCAGAATGCCATGTTTTCATTTGTTGGCTTTATGTAGGCTATTTGTTTTTACATAGTTGGCAATGGCAATAAAAGTTACTTTTAGATTTGTATAATTTTCATTTAGATTTAGATTTAGAATGTAGATTAATCACAGGCAAAGATTTTGAGATACTATTATAATTTAAATGAAACTGTTCCACAAAAATGTGCATATGAAAATCATAACTGGCACACAGATTCGCAGAAACGGTCAGATAAATTGGCACTCCAACTGGAAAAGGTTGCAGACTGATGGTGTAGTCTATTAGTCTATCTATCTGTAGTCTATTAGTCTATTACTGAAAACTTCAGGAGCAGAACGGCAGAATTTATGAAGTCCAGCAGCAGAGGGGGGGCTCCCTCCGGTCGGGTTGTGTTGACGACCGGCTCCCTCCGGTCGGGTTGTGTTGACAACCGGCTCCCTCTGGCCGGGTTGTGTTGACGACCGGCTCCCTCTAGTCATTTGTGTGTCTTATTTATTTATTCAAACAGCGTGCTTAAAGCATCAGACAAGTTCAGTTCATATAGATTTTATAAAAATACATGGGGCGATTGGTAGAAAGAACAGATCTCCCGGGTGGCACAGTGGTCTAGGGCACTGCATCGCAGTGCTAGCTGCGCCACCAGAGTCTCTGGGTTCACGCCCAGGCTCTGTCGCAGCCGGCCGCAACCGGGAGGTCCGTGGGGCGACGCACAACTGGCATAGCGTCGTCCGGGTTAGGGAGGGTTTGGCCGGTAGGGATATCCTTGTCGCAGTATGTAAAAAAAAAATGTAATAAAATGTATGCACTCTACTGTAAGTCGCTCTGGATAAGAGCGTCTGCTAAATGACTAAAATGTAAATGTAAAATGTAAACAGATGCCTCTTGGTTGACCAAGATGTATTCTAGTTGGGGACGGCACTAGAACATGATTTTGGGGCTCCCAAGTGGCGCAGCGGACACTGCATCTCAGGGCTTGAGGCGCCACTACACACACCCTGGATCAAATCCAGGCTGTATCACAACCGGCCGTGATTGGGAGTCCCATAGGGCGGCGCACAATTAGCCCAGCGTCTTCCGGGGTAGGCAGTCATTGTAAATAAGAATTTGTTCATAACCGACTTGCCTAGTTAAATAAAGGTTACATTTAAATAAATAAATAAATAGTGTTTCATGACAAACCATTTTTTACAAATCCGTCAAGGCACCAACTTTGAGAAGGGTTTAAAACAAAGGTTTCAAACCAATTCATGAATGTAATTGAATCTAGGTATGTTTTGCCTTTAATGTAAGGGCATAAAAAAGAAATTGGCTGAATATTATACAATGACTTATCAACAGCTCTAATAATTTGCCTCCACAGGAAATCTTCACTGGCAATTCTAGAATATACTATATATCCTAGAAACCTGGTTAAACTATCACTATGACATCATAGATGAAATCTAGAACATACTATATATCCTAGAAACTTGGTTAAACTATCATTATGACATCATGGATGAATTCTAGAATATACTATATATCCTAGAAACCTGGTTAAACTATCATTATGACATCATGCATTGCCAGTCCTTGTATTCATAGTGTAGTGAATTCGGGGGGTCGCCCTGAGCTGGACTCAAACCTGGGTCCAGCGACTGTCAAGCCAACACCTTATAACTGTTACGCCAAGATGTCTGAACTTCTTGACGAGGTCGCTAGGTGTTGGGTTACGGTTGCTACAATAGCTTTCTCTATGAATTTGAGAGTGGTTACATTTCTCCAGCCCCCATCCCTCAGCTGTTTACCAAACCAAGTCTCTTGGCAGCCATTTTGTTGCTATTTAAATACTAGGTTGTCCCTTTAAAAAGCCACACATCAATCAACCAACCTGCAGTTGAAACAATAACAAGGCTCTCATTCCACCACTGTTTTGGTAATAAGATGATGATGGGCCTGGAGACATTTAACTACTCTCAAATTCATAGACAGATCTATGGATGCAAGGACTGACCATCCATGATATCAACATTATATTTTTAACCATGTTGAGGCTGTTGATTTACATTGTTTCTAAACATTGGAGTAAAAAAAGCTTATTTTGGGTTCTGATGGGGTACAACAGTTTAACTAAGCTCATGAGGCATGGGTTATATTCTTCAAGAATCATTGGCTATAAATAAATCATTTAAAAGTCAAAATATGGATGTAGCAATTGCAGATTTCCCCTTTAACACCAAACATCAGTTCAACAACTGCAGAGTTTGTACCTCTGTATTTAAGACAGTACTTACCAGTGGTAATCACGGCCCGGTTTCTCAAAACCATCTTATGGCTAAGTTCATCTTTAGAACCACTGGATGCCTTAAATTGCGTTTGGGAAATCGGGCCCAGAAATCCAGTTTCCTCCTCTTCCAATGTGACCGTAATCTCCCCCTCCTCCTCTTTCACTTCAAAAACTGAATCTCCCTCATCTTTTACTGTAACATCCTCCTCCTCTTTCACTCTGAACGCCTCTTCTTTCACTGTAACGTCTTTCTCTTCTTCTTTCCCTGTAACAGCCTCACTCTCTACTTGTTTTTGTATTGTAACATCCTTCTCTTCCTCCTCCTCATTGATGAGAGCTTCTTTCTCCGTCCAGCAGACCGTCTCTTCTTCAGCAGGAAGAGAGTAATTTAGTGAACTCATGGTCGGAGATGTTAGCTAGCTAGGCTAATGCTAACTTAACCAGCCCGCCAGCTGAATAATAACAACACCGTAAATATGAAATGAAATAGGATAACTAACTAGACGACAGACGAGGGTTTAAAATACAGTGGCTAATATACACTATAGCGTCTAAAGAGCTTTATGGGTTAGGCTATTTTGGCTAGCAAGCTACCGAGGTGGCTGAATAACTGTTGCTGCTGCTGAAAGAAGCGTTTCGTCTACTAGATTATACGTCACACTAACAGCATTGCGTTTCGTCCACTAGATTATACGTCACACTAACAGCATTGCCTTAAAATCGCACACCGCCATCTGCTGACTGGAGTGGGTAACGCTCAGTCTGAACCTCTGGCTGCGATGGAGATGTGCGACTTTAAGACAATGACGCTAGTGTGACGTAAAATATATATTATAATGTTCAGACTAAAAGTTAGTGTAGGAAGCATGAGTTTTTACTCACCAGTGTAACAATACAGTGTGGCTAAAGACTTAGTAACTTAGTTGTGTTCACGATCTGGTTCCCTATAAGCACAACCAGTTATGTTTTTGAATGATCACATATGTATTAATTTATTTCGGGATTCTGGGTAATCCACAGCAGATTTATGGAGAATTGCTGTGGGTGAGTTCAAAATGGAATAGTCCCGGGATAGAAATATATAAAGTTGACATTACATCATAAAATCCACCTTTTAAATCATACATTAGCAATTTATGTTTTAGTAACTACTGTTGTTGGTTTGGTGTCAAATAAACCTCTCTTTATATGTTATTTGCCAAATCTCAGTTTTCCATGTGGGTTTTATGCTAAAGTTCCCTCTTTCAAGTTGGTATCTAACTGGAAAATGCATCTTCTTTAGGAGTGCTATTTTTACCCTATCGACTACTGATCATTCATCCACACTGTGTGTCTCATCAATGCAGGTAATTTATGACAAATGTATAAAGTATATGTTTTATAAACTCATGAACACCAGCCAGTTTATTAGCCCGGTTTTGTTAGTTTAGGTGTATTATACTTCTTCGCCACCAGAGGGGGACATTGGGTAAATCTTCAGGTTAATTTGATATATTTTGATACTAAAATGGATGACAGTTTATTCTGATGTTGTGAACAAGAGACACATGGAAACAATGTATTCATTTTATTATAGTAAATTAGGAATTAGTAGCAATTGTTAAATCCACTATATGATCACAATGACTTTGATAGACATTTCAATTGTTTTTTTGTTAGTATATTATAGGGCAGATTAATGTAGAATTGCTGTGGGAGTGCTATTTATATCCCGTCACTACTGATCATTCATCCATACTGTGTGTGTCCCATCATTGCAGCTTTGGAAATAAATGAACTATCCATCCATTGCTCCTTCCTGTGTTGACTCACTGACTTGAGAGACCAGGAAGGTCACACTAGCTCGATAGGTTGATATCTAGCTCAAGCTTCACCTCATGCTTTTCATTAACTGTGTGGTTGTGTTATCTAGTGGGAACCCGTTAGCACGGTAGACTCTGGTGACTTCTTGCCGTGGGCTCAAGACGACTGAGGAAATCAACCTGCTTGCTCCTTTTTGTTTTGTCAACTTTTCGATATGGATGTTATGTTTGATACCGGAGGTATCATTGAATTGAATTGAATCATTGCATTGAAAGCAGTAAACTTTTTTTGTGTTGATGCCTGTATCACTTTATCAGCAGCACGTCATCAATGACGTCTGGAGATTCATTTCATCGAACAACCAC
Source organism: Salvelinus namaycush (assembly GCF_016432855.1). NCBI lineage: Eukaryota > Metazoa > Chordata > Actinopteri > Salmoniformes > Salmonidae > Salvelinus > Salvelinus namaycush. The sequence goes on from NW_024061475.1 coordinate 9,234, forward strand.
CTGATTGGTTTGGTATTGGGCTGGTTCGACACTGCAGGCGACTGACTGATCTACAAATCACCTTACATCATAAATAACTACTCATTATTATTTATAAATCAGTCAGCCAGTCACCGTTTACCCACAACGCAGCATGGATTTGATGCTCTCAAACACAGCCAATGGTTTAGTAAATTACATAAAGGCTATGCTGCTACGGTGTGGGATGTCATCTATAATAATGACATAAAGGCTATGCTGCTACGGTGTGGGATGTCATCTATAATAATGACATAAAGGCTATGCTGCTACGTGCTATGGTGTGGGATGTCATCTATAATAATGACATAAAGGCTATGCTGCTACGGTGTGGGATGTCATCTATAATAATGACATAAAGGCTATGCTGCTACGGTGTGGGACGTCATCTATAATAATGACATAAAGGCTATGCTGCTACGATGTGGGATGTCATCTATAATAATGACATAAAGGCTATGCTGCTACGGTGTGGGATGTCATCTATAATAATGACATAAAGGCTATGCTGCTACGGTGTGGGATGTCATCTATAATAATGACATAAAGGCTATGCTGCTACGGTGTGGGATGTCATCTATAATAATGACATAAAGGCTATGCTGCTACGTGCTACGGTGTGGGACGTCATCTATAATAATGACATAAAGGCTATGCTGCTACGTGCTACGGTGTGGTATGTCATCTATAATAATGACATAAAGGCTATGCTGCTACGGTGTGGGATGTCATCTATAATAATGACATAAAGGCTATGCTGCTACGGTGTGGGATGTCATCTATAATAATGACATAAAGGCTATGCTGCTACGGTGTGGGATGTCATCTATAATAATGACATAAAGGCTATGCTGCTACGGTGTGGGACGTCATCTATAATAATGACATAAAGGCTATGCTGCTACGGTGTGGGACGTCATCTATAATAATGACATAAAGGCTATGCTGCTACGGTGTGGGACGTCATCTATAATAATGACATAAAGGCTATGCTGCTACGGTGTGGGATGTCATCTATAATAATGACATAAAGGCTATGCTGCTACGGTGTGGGACGTCATCTATAATAATGACATAAAGGCTATGCTGCTACGGTGTGGGACGTCATCTATAATAATGACATAAAGGCTACGTGCTACGGTGTGGGACGTCATCTATAATAATGACATAAAGGCTATGCTGCTACGGTGTGGGACGTCATCTATAATAATGACATAAAGGCTATGCTGCTACGGTGTGGGATGTCATCTATAATAATGACATAAAGGCTATGCTGCTACGGTGTGGGATGTCATCCATAATAATGACATAAAGGCTATGCTGCTACGGTGTGGGATGTCATCTATAATAATGACATAAAGGCTATGCTGCTACGGTGTGGGATGTCATCCATAATAATGACATAAAGGCTATGCTGCTACGGTGTGGGATGTCATCTATAATAATGACATAAAGGCTATGCTGCTACGTGCTACGGTGTGGGATGTCATCTATAATAATGACATAAAGGCTATGCTGCTACGGTGTGGGATGTCATCCATAATAATGACATAAAGGCTATGCTGCTACGGTGTGGGATGTCATCTATAATAATGACATAAAGGCTATGCTGCTACGGTGTGGGACGTCATCTATAATAATGACATAAAGGCTATGCTGCTACGGTGTGGGACGTCATCTATAATAATGACATAAAGGCTATGCTGCTACGATGTGGGACGTCATCTATAATAATGACATAAAGGCTATGCTGCTACGGTGTGGGACGTCATCTATAATAATGACATAAAGGCTATGCTGCTACGTGCTACGGTGTGGGATGTCATCTATAATAATGACATAAAGGCTATGCTGCTACGGTGTGGGACGTCATCTATAATAATGACATAAAGGCTATGCTGCTACGGTGTGGGATGTCATCTATAATAATGACATAAAGGCTATGCTGCTAAGGTGTGGGATGTCATCTATAATAATGACATAAAGGCTATGCTGCTACAGTGTGGGACGTCATCTATAATAATGACATAAAGGCTATGCTGCTACGGTGTGGGATGTCATCTATAATAATGACATAAAGGCTATGCTGCTACGTGCTATGGTGTGGGATGTCATCTATAATAATGACATAAAGGCTATGCTGCTACGGTGTGGGACGTCATCTATAATAATGACATAAAGGCTATGCTGCTATGGTGTGGGATGTCATCTATAATAATGACATAAAGGCTATGCTGCTACGGTGTGGGATGTCATCTATAATAATGACATAAAGGCTATGCTGCTACGTGCTATGGTGTGGGATGTCATCTATAATAATGACATAAAGGCTATGCTGCTACGGTGTGGGACGTCATCTATAATAATGACATAAAGGCTATGCTGCTACGGTGTGGGATGTCATCTATAATAATGACATAAAGGCTATGCTGCTAAGGTGTGGGATGTCATCTATAATAATGACATAAAGGCTATGCTGCTACAGTGTGGGACGTCATCTATAATAATGACATAAAGGCTATGCTGCTACGGTGTGGGATGTCATCTATAATAATGACATAAAGGCTATGCTGCTACGTGCTATGGTGTGGGATGTCATCTATAATAATGACATAAAGGCTATGCTGCTACGGTGTGGGACGTCATCTATAATAATGACATAAAGGCTATGCTGCTACGTGTTACGGTGTGGGATGTCATCTATAATAATGACATAAAGGCTATGCTGCTACGGTGTGGGACGTCATCTATAATAATGACATAAAGGCTATGCTGCTACGGTGTGGGATGTCATCTATAATAATGACATAAAGGCTATGCTGCTACATTGTGGGATGTCATCTATAATAGTGACATAAAGGCTATGCTGCTACGGTGTGGGATGTCATCTATAATAATGACATAAAGGCTATGCTGCTACGTGCTACGGTGTGGGATGTCATCTATAATAATGACATAAAGGCTATGCTGCTACGGTGTGGGATGTCATCTATAATAATGACATAAAGGCTATGCTGCTACGGTGTGGGACGTCATCTATAATAATGACATAAAGGCTATGCTGCTACGGTGTGGGACGTCATCTATAATAATGACATAAAGGCTATGCTGCTACGGTGTGGGATGTCATCTATAATAATGACATAAAGGCTATGCTGCTACGGTGTGGGATGTCATCTATAATAATGACATAAAGGCTATGCTGCTACGGTGTGGGATGTCATCTATAATAATGACATAAAGGCTATGCTGCTACGTGCTACGGTGTGGGATGTCATCTATAATAATGACATAAAGGCTATGCTGCTACGGTGTGGGATGTCATCTATAATAATGACATAAAGGCTATGCTGCTACGGTGTGGGACGTCATCTATAATAATGACATAAAGGCTATGCTGCTACGGTGTGGGACGTCATCTATAATAATGACATAAAGGCTATGCTGCTACGGTGTGGGATGTCATCTATAATAATGACATAAAGGCTATGCTGCTACGGTGTGGGATGTCATCTATAATAATGACATAAAGGCTATGCTGCTACGGTGTGGGATGTCATCTATAATAATGACATAAAGGCTATGCTGCTACGGTGTGGGACGTCATCTATAATAATGACATAAAGGCTATGCTGCTACGGTGTGGGATGTCATCTATAATAATGACATAAAGGCTATGCTGCTACGTGCTACGGTGTGGGATGTCATCTATAATAATGACATAAAGGCTATGCTGCTACGTGCTACGGTGTGGGATGTCATCTATAATAATGACATAAAGGCTATGCTGCTACGGTGTGGGATGTCATCTATAATAATGACATAAAGGCTATGCTGCTACGGAGTGGGATGTCATCTATAATAATGACATAAAGGCTATGCTGCTACGGTGTGGGATGTCATCTATAATAATGACATAAAGGCTATGCTTCTACGGTGTGGGATGTCATCTATAATAATGACATAAAGGCTATGCTGCTACGGTGTGGGATGTCATCTATAATAATGACATAAAGGCTATGCTGCTACGTGCTACGGTGTGGGATGTCATCTATAATAATGACATAAAGGCTATGCTGCTACGGTGTGGGATGTCATCTATAATAATGACATAAAGGCTATGCTGCTACGGTGTGGGATGTCATCTATAATAATTGACATAAAGGCTATGCTGCTACGGTGTGGGATGTCATCTATAATAATGACATAAAGGCTATGCTGCTACGGTGTGGGATGTCATCTATAATAATGACATAAAGGCTATGCTGCTACGGTGTGGGATGTCATCTATAATAATGACATAAAGGCTATGATGCTACGGTGTGGGATGTCATCTATAATAATGACATAAAGGCTATGCTTCTACGGTGTGGGATGTCATCTATAATAATGACATAAAGGCTATGCTGCTACGGTGTGGGATGTCATCTATAATAATGACATAAAGGCTATGCTGCTACGTGCTACGGTGTGGGATGTCATCTATAATAATGACATAAAGGCTATGCTGCTACGGTGTGGGATGTCATCTATAATAATGACATAAAGGCTATGCTGCTACGGTGTGGGATGTCATCTATAATAATGACATAAAGGCTATGCTGCTACGGTGTGGGATGTCATCTATAATAATGACATAAAGGCTATGCTGCTACGGTGTGGGATGTCATCTATAATAATGACATAAAGGCTATGCTGCTACGGTGTGGGATGTCATCTATAATAATGACATAAAGGCTATGATGCTACGGTGTGGGATGTCATCTATAATAATGACATAAAGGCTATGCTGCTACGGTGTGGGATGTCATCTATAATAATGACATAAAGGCTATGCTGCTACGGTGTGGGATGTCATCTATAATAATGACATAAAGGCTATGCTGCTACGGTGTGAGATGTCATCTATAATAATGACATAAAGGCTATGCTGCTACGGTGTGGGATGTCATCTATAATAATGACATAAAGGCTATGCTGCTACGGTGTGGGACGTCATCTATAATAATGACATAAAGGCTATGCTGCTACGGTGTGGGACGTCATCTATAATAATGACATAAAGGCTATGCTGCTACGGTGTGGGATGTCATCTATAATAATGACATAAAGGCTATGCTGCTACGGTGTGGGATGTCATCCATAATAATGACATAAAGGCTATGCTGCTACGTGCTACGGTGTGGGATGTCATCTATAATAATGACATAAAGGCTATGCTGCTACGGTGTGGGATGTCATCTATAATATTGACATTAAAGGCTATGCTGCTACGGTGTGGGACGTCATCTATAATAATGACATAAAGGCTATGCTGCTACGGTGTGGGACGTCATCTATAATAATGACATAAAGGCTATGCTGCTACGTGCTACGGTGTGGGACGTCATCTATAATAATGACATAAAGGCTATGCTGCTACGGTGTGGGATGTCATCTATAATAATGACATACAGGCTATGCTGCTACGGTGTGGGACGTCATCTATAATAATGACATAAAGGCTATGCTGCTACGTGCTACGGTGTGGTATGTCATCTATAATAATGACATAAAGGCTATGCTGCTACGGTGTGGGATGTCATCTATAATAATGACATAAAGGCTATGCTGCTACGGTGTGGGACGTCATCTATAATAATGACATAAAGGCTATGCTGCTACGGTGTGGGATGTCATCTATAATAATGACATAAAGGCTATGCTGCTACGGTGTGGGATGTCATCTATAATAATGACATAAAGGCTATGCTGCTACGGTGTGGGATGTCATCTATAATAATGACATAAAGGCTATGCTGCTACGGTGTGGGATGTCATCTATAATAATGAAATAAAGGCTATGCTGCTACGGTGTGGGACGTCATCTATAATAATGACATAAAGGCTATGCTGCTACGGTGTGGGATGTCATCTATAATAATGACATAAAGGCTATGCTGCTACGGTGTGGGATGTCATCTATAATAATGAAATAAAGGCTATGCTGCTACGGTGTGGGACGTCATCTATAATAATGACATAAAGGCTATGCTGCTACGGTGTGGGACGTCATCTATAATAATGACATAAAGGCTATGCTGCTACGGTGTGGGACGTCATCTATAATAATGACATAAAGGCTATGCTGCTACGGTGTGGGACGTCATCTATAATAATGACATAAAGGCTATGCTGCTACGGTGTGGGGCGTCATCTATAATAATGACATAAAGGCTATGCTGCTACGGTGTGGGATGTCATCTATAATAATGACATAAAGGCTATGCTGCTACGGTGTGGGACGTCATCTATAATAATGACATAAAGGCTATGCTGCTACGGTGTGGGATGTCATCTATAATAATGACATAAAGGCTATGCTGCTACGGTGTGGGATGTCATCTATAATAATGACATAAAGGCTATGCTGCTACGGTGTGGGATGTCATCTATAATAATGACATAAAGGCTATGCTGCTACGGTGTGGGATGTCATCTATAATAATGACATAAAGGCTATGCTGCTACGGTGTGGGACGTCATCTATAATAATGACATAAAGGCTATAGTGCTACGGTGTGGGACGTCATCTATAATAATGACATAAAGGCTATGCTGCTACGGTGTGGGACGTCATCTATAATAATGACATAAAGGCTATGCTGCTACGGTGTGGGATGTCATCTATAATGACATAAAGGCTATAGTGCTACGGTGTGGGACGTCATCTATAATAATGACATAAAGGCTATGCTGCTACGGTGTGGGATGTCATCTATAATAATGACATAAAGGCTATGCTGCTACGGTGTGGGACGTCATCTATAATAATGACATAAAGGCTATGCTGCTACGGTGTGGGATGTCATCTATAATAATGACATAAAGGCTATGCTGCTACGGTGTGGGATGTCATCTATAATAATGACATAAAGGCTATGCTGCTATGGTGTGGGACGTCATCTATAATGACATAAAGGCTATGCTGCTACGGTGTGGGATGTCATCTATAATAATGACATAAAGGCTATGCTGCTACGGTGTGGGACGTCATCTATAATAATGACATAAAGGCTATGCTGCTACGTGCTACGGTGTGGGATGTCATCTATAATAATGACATAAAGGCTATGCTGCTACGGTATGAGGGATGTCATCTATAATAATGACATAAAGGCTATGCTGCTACGGTGTGGGACGTCATCTATAATAATGACATAAAGGCTATGCTGCTATGGTGTGGGACGTCATCTATAATGACATAAAGGCTATGCTGCTACGGTGTGGGATGTCATCTATAATAATGACATAAAGGCTATGCTGCTACGGTGTGGGACGTCATCTATAATAATGACATAAAGGCTATGCTGCTACGTGCTACGGTGTGGGATGTCATCTATAATAATGACATAAAGGCTATGCTGCTACGGTGTGGGATGTCATCTATAATAATGACATAAAGGCTATGCTGCTACGGTGTGGGATGTCATCTATAATAATGACATAAAGGCTATGCTGCTACGGTGTGGGACGTCATCTATAATAATGACATAAAGGCTATGCTGCTACGGTGTGGGACGTCATCTATAATAATGACATAAAGGCTATGCTGCTACGTGCTACGGTGTGGGATGTCATCTATAATAATGACATAAAGGCTATGCTGCTACGGTGTGGGATGTCATCTATAATAATGACATAAAGGCTATGCTGCTACGGTGTGGGATGTCATCTATAATAATGACATAAAGGCTATGCTGCTACGGTGTGGGATGTCATCTATAATAATGACATAAAGGCTATGCTGCTACGGTGTGGGATGTCATCTATAATAATGAAATAAAGGCTATGCTGCTACGGTGTGGGACGTCATCTATAATAATGACATAAAGGCTATGCTGCTACGGTGTGGGATGTCATCTATAATAATGACATAAAGGCTATGCTGCTACGGTGTGGGATGTCATCTATAATAATGACATAAAGGCTATGCTGCTACGGTGTGGGACGTCATCTATAATAATGACATAAAGGCTATGCTGCTACGGTGTGGGACGTCATCTATAATAATGACATAAAGGCTATGCTGCTACGGTGTGGGACGTCATCTATAATAATGACATAAAGGCTATGCTGCTACGGTGTGGGACGTCATCTATAATAATGACATAAAGGCTATGCTGCTACGGTGTGGGGCGTCATCTATAATAATGACATAAAGGCTATGCTGCTACGGTGTGGGATGTCATCTATAATAATGACATAAAGGCTATGCTGCTACGGTGTGGGACGTCATCTATAATAATGACATAAAGGCTATGCTGCTACGGTGTGGGATGTCATCTATAATAATGACATAAAGGCTATGCTGCTACGGTGTGGGATGTCATCTATAATAATGACATAAAGGCTATGCTGCTACGGTGTGGGATGTCATCTATAATAATGACATAAAGGCTATGCTGCTACGGTGTGGGATGTCATCTATAATAATGACATAAAGGCTATGCTGCTACGGTGTGGGACGTCATCTATAATAATGACATAAAGGCTATGCTGCTACGGTGTGGGATGTCATCTATAATAATGACATAAAGGCTATGCTGCTACGGTGTGGGATGTCATCTATAATAATGAAATAAAGGCTATGCTGCTACGGTGTGGGACGTCATCTATAATAATGACATAAAGGCTATGCTGCTACGGTGTGGGACGTCATCTATAATAATGACATAAAGGCTATGCTGCTACGGTGTGGGACGTCATCTATAATAATGACATAAAGGCTATGCTGCTACGGTGTGGGACGTCATCTATAATAATGACATAAAGGCTATGCTGCTACGGTGTGGGGCGTCATCTATAATAATGACATAAAGGCTATGCTGCTACGGTGTGGGATGTCATCTATAATAATGACATAAAGGCTATGCTGCTACGGTGTGGGACGTCATCTATAATAATGACATAAAGGCTATGCTGCTACGGTGTGGGATGTCATCTATAATAATGACATAAAGGCTATGCTGCTACGGTGTGGGATGTCATCTATAATAATGACATAAAGGCTATGCTGCTACGGTGTGGGATGTCATCTATAATAATGACATAAAGGCTATGCTGCTACGGTGTGGGATGTCATCTATAATAATGACATAAAGGCTATGCTGCTACGGTGTGGGACGTCATCTATAATAATGACATAAAGGCTATAGTGCTACGGTGTGGGACGTCATCTATAATAATGACATAAAGGCTATGCTGCTACGGTGTGGGACGTCATCTATAATAATGACATAAAGGCTATGCTGCTACGGTGTGGGATGTCATCTATAATGACATAAAGGCTATAGTGCTACGGTGTGGGACGTCATCTATAATAATGACATAAAGGCTATGCTGCTACGGTGTGGGATGTCATCTATAATAATGACATAAAGGCTATGCTGCTACGGTGTGGGACGTCATCTATAATAATGACATAAAGGCTATGCTGCTACGGTGTGGGATGTCATCTATAATAATGACATAAAGGCTATGCTGCTACGGTGTGGGATGTCATCTATAATAATGACATAAAGGCTATGCTGCTATGGTGTGGGACGTCATCTATAATGACATAAAGGCTATGCTGCTACGGTGTGGGATGTCATCTATAATAATGACATAAAGGCTATGCTGCTACGGTGTGGGACGTCATCTATAATAATGACATAAAGGCTATGCTGCTACGTGCTACGGTGTGGGATGTCATCTATAATAATGACATAAAGGCTATGCTGCTACGGTATGAGGGATGTCATCTATAATAATGACATAAAGGCTATGCTGCTACGGTGTGGGACGTCATCTATAATAATGACATAAAGGCTATGCTGCTATGGTGTGGGACGTCATCTATAATGACATAAAGGCTATGCTGCTACGGTGTGGGATGTCATCTATAATAATGACATAAAGGCTATGCTGCTACGGTGTGGGACGTCATCTATAATAATGACATAAAGGCTATGCTGCTACGTGCTACGGTGTGGGATGTCATCTATAATAATGACATAAAGGCTATGCTGCTACGGTGTGGGATGTCATCTATAATAATGACATAAAGGCTATGCTGCTACGGTGTGGGATGTCATCTATAATAATGACATAAAGGCTATGCTGCTACGGTGTGGGACGTCATCTATAATAATGACATAAAGGCTATGCTGCTACGGTGTGGGACGTCATCTATAATAATGACATAAAGGCTATGCTGCTACGTGCTACGGTGTGGGATGTCATCTATAATAATGACATAAAGGCTATGCTGCTACGGTGTGGGATGTCATCTATAATAATGACATAAAGGCTATGCTGCTACGGTGTGGGATGTCATCTATAATAATGACATAAAGGCTATGCTGCTACGGTGTGGGATGTCATCTATAATAATGACATAAAGGCTATGCTGCTACGGTGTGGGATGTCATCTATAATAATGAAATAAAGGCTATGCTGCTACGGTGTGGGACGTCATCTATAATAATGACATAAAGGCTATGCTGCTACGGTGTGGGATGTCATCTATAATAATGACATAAAGGCTATGCTGCTACGGTGTGGGATGTCATCTATAATAATGAAATAAAGGCTATGCTGCTACGGTGTGGGACGTCATCTATAATAATGACATAAAGGCTATGCTGCTACGGTGTGGGACGTCATCTATAATAATGACATAAAGGCTATGCTGCTACGGTGTGGGACGTCATCTATAATAATGACATAAAGGCTATGCTGCTACGGTGTGGGACGTCATCTATAATAATGACATAAAGGCTATGCTGCTACGGTGTGGGGCGTCATCTATAATAATGACATAAAGGCTATGCTGCTACGGTGTGGGATGTCATCTATAATAATGACATAAAGGCTATGCTGCTACGGTGTGGGACGTCATCTATAATAATGACATAAAGGCTATGCTGCTACGGTGTGGGATGTCATCTATAATAATGACATAAAGGCTATGCTGCTACGGTGTGGGATGTCATCTATAATAATGACATAAAGGCTATGCTGCTACGGTGTGGGATGTCATCTATAATAATGACATAAAGGCTATGCTGCTACGGTGTGGGATGTCATCTATAATAATGACATAAAGGCTATGCTGCTACGGTGTGGGACGTCATCTATAATAATGACATAAAGGCTATAGTGCTACGGTGTGGGACGTCATCTATAATAATGACATAAAGGCTATGCTGCTACGGTGTGGGACGTCATCTATAATAATGACATAAAGGCTATGCTGCTACGGTGTGGGATGTCATCTATAATGACATAAAGGCTATAGTGCTACGGTGTGGGACGTCATCTATAATAATGACATAAAGGCTATGCTGCTACGGTGTGGGATGTCATCTATAATAATGACATAAAGGCTATGCTGCTACGGTGTGGGACGTCATCTATAATAATGACATAAAGGCTATGCTGCTACGGTGTGGGATGTCATCTATAATAATGACATAAAGGCTATGCTGCTACGGTGTGGGATGTCATCTATAATAATGACATAAAGGCTATGCTGCTATGGTGTGGGACGTCATCTATAATGACATAAAGGCTATGCTGCTACGGTGTGGGATGTCATCTATAATAATGACATAAAGGCTATGCTGCTACGGTGTGGGACGTCATCTATAATAATGACATAAAGGCTATGCTGCTACGTGCTACGGTGTGGGATGTCATCTATAATAATGACATAAAGGCTATGCTGCTACGGTATGAGGGATGTCATCTATAATAATGACATAAAGGCTATGCTGCTACGGTGTGGGACGTCATCTATAATAATGACATAAAGGCTATGCTGCTATGGTGTGGGACGTCATCTATAATGACATAAAGGCTATGCTGCTACGGTGTGGGATGTCATCTATAATAATGACATAAAGGCTATGCTGCTACGGTGTGGGACGTCATCTATAATAATGACATAAAGGCTATGCTGCTACGTGCTACGGTGTGGGATGTCATCTATAATAATGACATAAAGGCTATGCTGCTACGGTGTGGGATGTCATCTATAATAATGACATAAAGGCTATGCTGCTACGGTGTGGGATGTCATCTATAATAATGACATAAAGGCTATGCTGCTACGGTGTGGGACGTCATCTATAATAATGACATAAAGGCTATGCTGCTACGGTGTGGGACGTCATCTATAATAATGACATAAAGGCTATGCTGCTACGTGCTACGGTGTGGGATGTCATCTATAATAATGACATAAAGGCTATGCTGCTACGGTGTGGGATGTCATCTATAATAATGACATAAAGGCTATGCTGCTACGGTGTGGGACGTCATCTATAATAATGACATAAAGGCTATGCTGCTACGTGCTACGGTGTGGGACGTCATCTATAATAATGACATAAAGGCTATGCTGCTACGGTGTGGGACGTCATCTATAATAATGACATAAAGGCTATGCTGCTACGGTGTGGGACGTCATCTATAATAATGACATAAAGGCTATGCTGCTACGTGCTACGGTGTGGGATGTCATCTATAATAATGACATAAAGGCTATGCTGCTACGGTGTGGGATGTCATCTATAATAATGACATAAAGGCTATGCTGCTACGGTGTGGGACGTCATCTATAATAATGACATAAAGGCTATGCTGCTACGTGCTACGGTGTGGGACGTCATCTATAATAATGACATAAAGGCTATGCTGCTACGGTGTGGGACGTCATCTATAATAATGACATAAAGGCTATGCTGCTACGGTGTGGGACGTCATCTATAATAATGACATAAAGGCTATGCTGCTACGGTGTGGGACGTCATCTATAATAATGACATAAAGGCTATGCTGCTACGGTGTGGGATGTCATCTATAATAATGACATAAAGGCTATGCTGCTACGGTGTGGGATGTCATCTATAATAATGACATAAAGGCTATGCTGCTACGTGCTACGGTGTGGGATGTCATCTATAATAATTTGGCTGTTCTAAATTCTGTGTCGCTCAAAGCCTTGAGTAATGAACCTATTTTTGACACAATTGGCTGTAAAGGATCAATGCTTCAGGAAGCTTTGTTTCCCCATCACTACTTTTCAGCATGTTCTCTGTGAAGTAGACTATGGGAGTTTTGTGGTTAGCTGGCTGGCTAAGATAACTGCATATAGCTAACATTCTTTGATATTCGGTTAGATGGCGTTATGTATTTCCAAAACGTTGGTTTACTTCAATCACTCAAGTCATGAGGGCAAATGATTGGTTTAGTATGAAGTTCTACATTTGAAGATATTTCTGTTGTAGTTTACATCATAGGGAATAGGCTGGTCCTCCATATTACTTCACACCTGACTTTGGCATTCTTCTAAATTCTGATTGGTTTAATGTAATAAGGTGTAACTTTGCATTGGGACTTAAAACATATATTTCATTTGATATTTTATAAACATACACATACATATTACAACCTCATACAAACATTAACTACATCACACCTGCCCAGACCCACTAGAACACACCTCCATCTCCATTAACTACATCACACCTGCCCAGACCCACTAGAACACACCTCCATCTCCATTAACTAAATCACACCTGTCCAGACCCACTAGAACACACCTCCATCTCCATTAACGACATCACACCTGCCCAGACCCACTAGAACACACCTCCATCCCCATTAACTACATCACACCTGCCCAGACCCACTGGAACACACCCCCATCTCCATTAACTACATCACACCTGCCCAGACCCACTAGAACACATCTCCATTAACTACATCACACCTGCCCAGACCCACTAGAACACACCTCCATCTCCATTAACTACATCACACCTGCCCAGACCCACTAGAACACACCTCCATCTCCATTAACTACATCACACCTGCCCAGACCCACTAGAACACATCTCCATCTCCATTAACTACATCACACCTGCCCAGACCCACTACAACACCCCTCCATCTCCATTAACTACATCACACCTGCCCAGACCCACTAGAACACACCTCCATCTCCATTAAAACTACATCACACCTGCCCAGACCCACTAGAACACACCTCCATCTCCATTAACTACATCACACCTGCTCAGACCCACTAGAACACACCTCCATCTCCATTAACTACATCACACCTGCCCAGACCCACTACAACACACCTCCATCTCCATTAACTACATCACACCTGCCCAGACCCACTAGAACACACCTCCATCTCCATTAACTACATCACACCTGCCCAGACCCACTAGAACACACCTCCATCTCCATTAACTACATCACACCTGCCCAGACCCACTAGAACACACCTCCATCTCCATTAACTACATCACACCTGCCCAGACCCACTAGAACACACCTCCATCTCCATTAACTACATCACACCTGTCCAGACCCACTAGAACACACCTCCATCTCCATTAACTACATCACACCTGCCCAGACACACTAGAACACACCTCCATCTCCATTAACTACATCACACCTGCTCAGACCCACTAGAACACACCTCCATCTCCATTAACTACATCACACCTGCCCAGACCCACTACAACACACCTCCATCTCCATTAACTACATCACACCTGCCCAGACCCACTAGAACACACCTCCATCTCCATTAACTACATCACACCTGCCCAGACCCACTAGAACACACCTCCATCTCCATTAACTACATCACACCTGCCCAGACCCACTAGAACACACCTCCATCTCCATTAACTACATCACACCTGCCCAGACCCACTAGAACACACCTCCATCTCCATTAACTACATCACACCTGTCCAGACCCACTAGAACACACCTCCATCTCCATTAACTACATCACACCTGCCCAGACACACTAGAACACACCTCCATCTCCATTAACTACATCACACCTGCCCAGACACACTAGAACACACCTCCATCTCCATTAACTACATCACACCTGCCCAGACCCACTAGAACACAACTCCATCTCCATTAACTACATCACACCTGCCCAGACCCACTAGAACACACCTCCATCTCCATTAACTACATCACACCTGCCCAGACCCACTAGAACACACCTCCATCTCCATTAACTACATCACACCTGTCCAGACCCACTAGAACACACCTCAATCTCCATTAACTACATCACACCTGCCCAGACACACTAGAACACACCTCCATCTCCATTAACTACATCACACCTGCCCAGACCCACTAGAACACACCTCCATCTCCATTAACTACATCACACCTGCCCAGACCCACTAGAACACAACTCCATCTCCATTAACTACATCACACCTGCCCAGACCCACTAGAACACACCTCCATCTCCATTAACTACATCACACCTGCCCAGACCCACTAGAACACACCCCCATCTCCATTAACTACATCACACCTGCCCAGACCCACTGGAACACACCCAGAGCATTCATCAGCACCATTTTTTCCCTCTCCGTTGCCAACTCACTTTCAACTTTTAGATAATAAAGCATTTGACCTTTCTATTGAATTAACAACAGAGGATTGGTTGATTTCCAGGTTTAATTAAGTATAATATTTAAGATGATTGATGAGAAAAGTATCATCAAACCATCGGTTATCTCACTGCACCCTCAAATGCCATATTTTGAAATATACAGACAGACAGATTAAAAGTAATTTTACATTGTATAACTGTACTTCTGACAGCCAACTTTCTAACTCCGCCCATAACTTTATGACGTCATAACATTCCCAGAAGTATTATTGAGTCATTGTTTGTTTTACACTGAAGACATGACTCTGCCGTTGTGCTGTAGAATTTGTGTATTTTGTCTCTTGTATAATAAGGGACTATCATTTGTCCCAACATCACAGGCCACAGACTTTGATACAGTTAAAGAGTTTTTTTTTACACCTGCCAATGTGAATCCTTTGAACGAGACAAGTTACCAGACAGGACATATTGCTAATGTTCTTCCCATTAATAACCTGAATGACAATTAACTTGTGGGCGGTGGTGGTGATGACGGCCTATTGGATGACGTCGTCCATCGGGATTCCCCAAAAAAGAAGACACTGAATTGATCACTGGAGTCAGATGTGAAGGAGGAGGTTGATCATCAGGAGTCAGATGTGAAGGAGGAGGTTGATCATCAGGAGTCAGATGTGAAGGAGGAGGTTGATCATCAGGAGTCAGATGTGAAGGAGGAGGTTGATCATCAGTGAACCTCTAGGATTGTGGCTGGGCTGGCATTTCCACTTCCAGCTTGGTCATATATTTTGATACATTGAATGTTGATATTGTGAATCTATGTTATATATTTGTACCTCCTGTTTCATGAAGTGATGTCACAAAGTATTGCCCCTATATATACAATGCATTCGGAAAGCATTCAGACCCCTTCACTTTTTCTACATTTTTTTACATTACAGCCTTATTCTAAAATTGATTAAATCTTTTTTTCCCCCTCATCAATCTACACAAAATACCCAACAATGACATGACAATACCCCATAATGACATCACATTACCCAATAATGACATCACAATACCCCAAAATGACATCACATTACCCAATAATGACATCACAATACCCCATAATGACATCACAATACCCCATAATGACATCACATTACCCAATAATGACATCACAATACCCCATAATGACAAAGCAAAAACAGGTTTTTATAAATGATAAATGAAAAAATTAGATTTTCTTTCAAAAACAAGGACATTTCTAAGTGACCCCAAACTTTTGAACGGTAGTGTACATCTACATGTAGGAGCAGTATAGACCTAGTCTGTTCATTATATACATCTACATGACGCATTGTTACACCGTGTAGGAGCAGTATAGACCTAGTCTGTTCATTATATACATCTACATGATGTATTGTTACACCATGTAGGAGCAGTATAGACCTAGTCTGTTCATTATATACATCTATATGATGTATTGTTACACCATGTAGGAGCAGTATAGACCTAGTCTGTTCATTATATACATCTACATGATGTATTGTTACACCATGTAGGAGCAGTATAGACCTAGTCTGTTCATTATATACATCTACATGATGTATTGTTACACCATGTAGGAGCAGTATAGACCTAGTCTGTTCATTATATACATCTATATGATGTATTGTTACACCGTGTAGGAGCAGTATAGACCTACAGTAGCTAGCTGCTAATTTAGATGTAGTATAACTTAATGAAACTGCCTTAAATATGCTGTGGTAAACATTTTTTATTCGCACTAATCAATCAACACATTCCCGTCTTTGTATGTCTCAATATAATAGTATTATTTAATTAAATCCATTTACAATAATCTTTGTCTGAAAATATAATATGATCCTCAACTGCGTTTCCCCTCCAGTCAGCAGACGGCGATGTGCGTCTTTCAGGCGACGCTGCCAGCGTGACGTCTAATCTAGTGGACGGTTCTTCATAAACAGCTCGTCAACCACCTCGGTAGCTTGCTAGCCAACATAGCCTAAAGATTCAAGCTATTTATACGCTTTCGGTGTATATTAGCTACTGTGTTTTCGACACACTTAGGTCGTATCTAGTTGTTAACCTATTTAATATTACGTTATTTTGTATTAGTCAGCTATAGTAGCTGACTGGTTAAGTTAGCACTAGCCTAGTCGCTAATGATAGCTAGCTAGCTAACATCCCCGAACATGAGCTCCCTAAACATCCCCCCTCCTGTTAAAGAAGAGGTGGTCTGCTGGACGGAGAAAGAAGCTCTTGGGCTGAACATTGTCGTGAAAGAGGAGAAGGAAGAAGAGGATATCACAGTAAAACAAGAAGTAGAGGGTGAGGCTGTTAAAGTGAAAGAAGAAGAGAAAGACGTTACAGTGAAAGAAGAGGAAGATGCGTTCAGAGTGAAAGAGGAGGAGGATGTTACAGTAAAAGAAGAGGAGGATGAAGAGAAAGAGGAGGATGCAGTTTTTGGAGTGAAGAAGGAGAAAGAGGGAGAGATAACGGTCATATTGACAGAGGAGTCAGGAGATCTGATTACCACCAGTAAGTACTGTCTTAAAAACGGGCTCTAACTCTCTAAAGGTTTTGAATGAATGTGTGGTTTTTAAGCAGCATGCTACTGAAATTCTATACTTGAAAATGTTGTTCTATACTATAGGAATTTGTGATAATATAATATTAAAGCTACATTTTAAAATGGGTGGTTAAAGCCCTGAATGTTGATTGGCTGACAGCCGTGGTATAACAGGCCGTATACCATGGGTATGACAAAACATGTATTTTTACTGTTCTAATTACGTTGGTAACCAGTTTATAATTGCAATAATCCACCCCAGGGGTTTGTGATATATGGCCAATATACCACGGCTAAGGGCTGTATCCAGGCACTCTGCGTTGCGTCGTGCTTAAGGACAGTCTTTAACCATGCTATATTGGCCATATACCACACTTCCTCAGGTCTTATTGCTTAACTGTGACATGTGTATACCATCAGAGTCCCCCCCACCACAAAATCACAACTTAATTGTCTCACAGAATGGCAAACAACCATCTCTGTTCAGCTTATAAACATGACATTGTCTATTATTATAGAGCTCTGCTCAGCCTATAAACATGACATTATCTATTATTATAGAGCTCTGCTATAAACATGACATTATCTATTATTATAGAGCTCTGTTTAGCCTATAAACATGACATTATCTATTATTATAGAGCTCTGCTCAGCCTATAAACATGACATTTCCTGAGAAATTGGATTTGGAGCTCTACATCATTTGTTTTTAAATCTCACCGTCACCAAGTTTATTTTTAATGATGTAATGTTGTGAAGACTGACCTCAGGTTATTGAGGGATCTAGTCTAGATTAAACCTCATAGGAAGACAAATGTATTTAATACAGGCTTCATTCAGGTCTCTGTTTAACTAAATAATCTGTTTGTCTTTTGGCAGGAGAGAGACCAGACTCTGACAGCGAGAAGAGTTCCTCAGAGGAAACAGACCCAGAGACGCCTAACCAACACCACTGCTCCCACTGTGGAAAGAGTTTTAGGTGGTTAGGGAGCCTGAAAATACATGAGAGAATACATACAGGAGAAAAACTGTACCACTGTTCCCACTGTGGAAAGAATTTTACTCAGTTAGGGGCCCTGGTTGGGCATGAGAGAACACACACTGGAGAGAAGCCTTATCACTGTTCTCACTGTGGAAAGAGTTTTAGGTGGTTATGGGTCCTGAAAACGCATGAGAGAACACACACAGGAGAAAAACCTTTCCAATGTTCCCAGTGTGAAAAGAGTTTTAGGTGGTCAGGGAGTCTGAAAAAGCATGAGAGAAAACACACAGGAGAAAAGCCTTTCCAACATACTAATACACAGGAGGAGAAGACATACCACTGCTCTCATTGTGAAAAGACATTTTCCCAGTCAGAGGACTTGAAATCACATGAGAGAATAGAGAGGCTGTGTTCTGACTTGTGTTTTTGACTGAGAATTTGTGTTTTTGTTTGGGCTGTCAGACTTGAGAACTTTAATTATCAATTAATCCATTGTCTGAAAACATCCAAAATACATATTGTATACCGCTAAAATCTACAATGCCATGTAAAAACAAGATGACATTGTAATGTTTTTAAAATGGTATAACTTCCTTTATTTTTGCTGGACCCCAGGAGGAGTAACTGTTACATTGGCAGAAACTAATGGTGATCCATAATAAACCTCAGGAAGAGTAGCTGCTGCCTTGGCAGGAACTAATGGGGATCCATAATAAACCCCTGGAAGAGTAGCTGCTGCCTTGGCAGGAACTAATGGGGATCCATAATAAACCCCAGGAAGAGTAGCTGTTGCCTTGGCAGGAACTAATGGGGATCCATAATAAACCCCAGGAAGAGTAGCTGCTGCCTTGGCAGGAACTAATGGGGATCCATAATAAACCCCAGGAAGAGTAGCTGCTGCCTTGACAGGAACTAATGGGGATCCATAATAAACCCCAGGAAGAGTAGCTGCTGCCTTGGCAGGAACTAATGGGGATCCATAATAAACCCCAGGAAGAGTAGCTGCTGCCTTGGCAGGAACTAATGGGGATCCATAATAAACCCCAGGAAGAGTAGCTGTTGCCTTGGCAGGAACTAATGGGGATCCATAATAAACCCCAGGAAGAGTAGCTGCTGCCTTGGCAGGAACTAATGGGGATCCATAATAAACCCCAGGAAGAGTAGCTGCTGCCTTGACAGGAACTAATGGGGATCCATAATAAACCCCAGGAAGAGTAGCTGCTGCCTTGGCAGGAACTAATGGGGATCCATAATAAACCCCAGGAAGAGTAGCTGCTGCCTTGGCAGGAACTAATGGGGATCCATAATAAACCCCAGGAAGAGTAGCTGCTGCCTTGGCAGGAACTAATGGGGATACATAATAAACCCCAGGAAGAGTAGCTGCTGCCTTGGCAGGAACTAATGGGGATACATAATAAACCCCAGGAATAATAGCTGCTGCCTTGGCAGGAACTAATGGGGATACATAATAAATACCAATACTTGTATCAATATTTTTGTGTCTCTTTACTCTCGGATTTGAAAATGCTAATTAGCATCAAAGTAGATGACATGCAAGACTACAAATCCCTGCAAGCTCCTGCATGTCATCTTTAGCCTACACCTTTCACAGAACAGTTCACAGAATTGTCCATTGAAATAAATATTGACAATTTAATCATTGCTACATAAAGGCCTGATTGGTGGAGTGCTGCAGAGATGGTTGTCCTTCTGGAAGGTTCTCCCATCTCCACAGAGGAACTCTGGAGCTCTGTCAGAGTGAAGATCGGGTTCACTTTCACCTCCCTGACCAAGGCCCTTCTCCCCCGATTCCTCAGTTTAGCCGGGCGGCCAGCTCTAGGAAGAGTCTTGGTGGTTCCAAACTTCTTCCATTTAAGAATGATGGAGGCCACTGTGTTCTTGGGGACCTTCAATGCTGAAGACATTTTTTGGTACCTTTCCCCAGATCTGTGCCTCGACACAATACTGTCTCAGAGCTCTACGGACAAATCCTTTGACCTCATGGCTTGGTTTTCGCTCTGACATGCACTGTAAACTGTGGCACTTTATATAGACAGGTGTGTGCCTCTCCAAATCATGTCTAATCAATTGAATTTACCACAGGTGGACTCCAATCAAGCTGGAGAAACATCTCAAGGATGATCAATGGAATCAGGATGCATCTGAGCTCAATTTCGAGTCTCATAGCAAAGGGTCT
Source organism: Salvelinus namaycush (assembly GCF_016432855.1). Lineage (NCBI taxonomy): Eukaryota > Metazoa > Chordata > Actinopteri > Salmoniformes > Salmonidae > Salvelinus > Salvelinus namaycush. The sequence continues at coordinate 30,487 of NW_024061475.1, forward strand.
GAATACTTAAGTAAATACATTTGCAACAATGTTTACAAACCTGTTTTTGGTTTGTCATTATGTGGTATTGTGATGTCATTATGTGGTATTGTGATGTCATTATGGGGTATTGTGATGTCATTATGGGGTATTGTGATGTCATTATGGGGTATTGTGATGTCATTATGGGGTATTGTGATGTCATTATGGGGTATTGTGTGTAGATTGATGAGGGGAAAAATATTCAATTTTAGAATAAGGCTGTAAAGTAACTGAATGTGGAAAAAGTGAAGGGGTCTGAATACTTAACGAATGCACTGTATACAGCTGGCAGAGTTTTCTACCATTAGCAGTTTTGTACACAGTCACGTGATACGTGGTATAGAAAAGTCCAATCTTAGGAGAGTACATGGGAGGCACTATACTGTGTGTCTGCAGGTGTCTATCTGGTCAAAACCACTGATACAGGTGCCCCTCCACCCTCTGGTGGGATGGATCATGTCTACAGAGAAACCTATATTCAAATACTTAGATTTGTGTGTATTGGGTTGTGAAATTGTTAGATATTACTTGTTAGATATTACTGCACTGTCGGAGCTAGAACCACAAGCATTTCACTACACCCACAATAACATCTGCTAAACACGTGTATGTGACCAATAAAATGTGATTTGATTTTGATTTGAAATAAACGTCCTATTTATCAAAGGTGCTTTTGGCTGGGGTCAAAATGACTCCAAAGGATTTGAATTTGTTAGAAGTCCATATTGATACAGAAACACTAAACCATGATTTAGATTTATTAAGAACAAGTTGATTGACAAAGTCATGAAAAAATGGAAGAATTGAATAAACCACATTTTGAGATATGCCTCTGGGGTCAAAATCATCCATGTCAGAAGTATGGTTCAATGCAAATGTGTAGTGGGTGTAAAGGTTGTTTTAAACTCTCACTCATTAAACACGAATCAATCAACACATGCTTCTCTTTGAACGACTTAATATATTATTAAACTTTTATGAAATAAATGAAAAATAAACGTTTGGTTCCTCAACTGCGTTTCCCACTCTAATCAGCAGATGGCGATGTGCGTCTTTCAGGTTCAGGCGACGCTGCCAGTGTGACGTATAATCTAGTGGACGGGACGCTCCTTCAACAACAACAGCTAGTCAGACACCTCGGTAGCTTTCTAGCAAACATAGCTACAACATTCACCCTCTTTACACTGTTTTGGTGTATATTAGTCGCTGTGTATTAAACACACTTCTGTCGTATGTACTTGTTGGCCCATTTAATTATATATTTACGTTGTTTGTCAGCTAGCTGGTTTGCTAAGTTAGCTTAGAACTAGGCTAGTTGCTAATGCTAACTAGCTAACATCCCCGACCATGAGTTCACTAAGCTACTCTCTTCCTACTAAAGAAGGGGGGGGGGGGGGGGGGGGGGGGGGGGGGGGGGGGGGGTTTGCTGGACGGAGAAAGAAGCTTTCGTGAAAGAGGAGGACGAAGAGGAGGATGTTACAATACAAAAACAAGTAGAGGGTGAGGCTGTTACCGTGAAAGAAGAAGAGAAAGACGTTTCAGTGAAAGAAGAGGAAGACGCGTTCAGAGTGAAAGAGGAGGATGCGATTTTTGGAGTGAAAGAGGAGAAGGAAGAGGAGGCTGTTACCGTGTTAAAACACGTAGAGGGTGAGGCTGTTACCGTGAAAGAAGAAGAGAAAGACGTTACAGTGAAAGAGGAGGAAGTTACAGTAAAAGGAGAGGAGGATGCAGTTTTTGGAGTGAAAGAGGAGGAGATTACTGTCACATTGGAGGAAGAAGAGGAGGTTGGAGATCTGTTTAACACCAGTAAGTACCGTCTCTGCAGTCGTTGAACCAATATGCAGTAAAGGGGTTCTACACTTTAATGTTGTTCTGTAGGAATGGCTGAAGCTACACTGTAACGTGTAGAACATCAAGAGTGGACCATCAACAAAACGTTAACAATTGATCAAATGCATCCAATGACAATGCCTGAAATACTGTAGTCCTCAATATCTCCTATTAGATTAGCCCAATATGTAGTCTTAAAGGGGCAATCAGCAGTTGTTACATACATTTTGGGACTTATACTTTTTTTTACTCCAATGTTTATCAGTAAATATTAACAAACACTGTATATCCTCAAAACATGGTTAAAACTAGAATGTTGATATCATGGATGGTTGCATTTCTCCAGCACCATCCCTCAGCTTTTTACTGAATCAGGCAGGGAGTACGCTTTGTTATTGTTTCTACTGCTGATTCTCTGCCCCCGTTACTCCTCAAAATAATTTCACATAATACTTTCATATCACATAACAATTATTTCACACAATACTTTCATATCACATCAAAATAATTTAAAATACTTTAACATCAAAATAATTTCACACAATACTTTCATATCACATCTAAATAGGTAACCAGTCTGTATAGATAGATAGGTAAGTGAATTAAATATCATCAGCTGTCTAACTTCATATTAGCTAGCTATCTTGTTGTATTTATCACTGTAAAAAACAAACTCCAAATGCATTTGTAGGTAGCTAGCTAACAGCCATGGAGGGTGAAAGGATAGCAGCCCCAACTGTCAGTGAGAGAGGAGGCTATTCTGGATAGGGCAGGTACTTTTGTGTAGTTCCTGTCCCTAGAAGTGAGGACGGAGATAATAGTAACATAATATTCAGTGTGGTGTAATTTGACTATAATGAAGTCTGTTTCTTGTGAGGTTTTCTGTCCTCAGATAAAGAGCGCTATGAAAGCCAGTCTACATATGAAGAGGTCCCAATGAAGAGCAGTGGTTCTCAGTCCTGGGGACTCAAAGAGGCACATTGTTGTTTTTGCCTCAGCACTGCACAGCTGATTCAAATGATCAACTCATCATCAAGCTTCAAGTGGTATTTATGTATTCATTTGTGATGCCATCCTTGATATGATCGTGTTATTGTCACATGCTACACATGTGTGCCCATGCATCTATCAATCCAATGTTATCATGATTTGTTATCAGAGATATTATACTTTAGTAATCTACAATGACCTGGTGATGTAAAAGTCTAATAATTACATTGTCTTCCATATTCCTACAGATACCTTGTAACTGGAGATTCCTTCAAAACGATTGCCTACAGTTGCCGTGTAGGGCACTGCAAGGTTGGGTGACCAGGGTCATCTGGGACTGCCTCCTGGAGGAATTCAGATGTGTGAAGGCTACCTGTGTCCTGCGTAACTTCATGAGGATGGACACGAGGACCAGGAGGGGATCTGCAGCTCACCGCCGTGTCCCAGAGGAGGAGTCTGCTGCTCTGCAGGATGTTTCAAGGATGGGGTCCAACAACGCAGCAAGAGAGGCAATCCGTGTGCAGGAGATCTTCACCTCCTACTTCTTCAAAGAAGGTGCTGTTCCCTGGCAACACCATAGACTACACTATGCTCAACCAAAGGCTCTTTTAAGAGGGTGCTGTTCCCTGGCAACACCATAGACTACACTATGCACAACCAAAGGCTCTTTTAAGAGCCATCCACATTGCAATAAGAGTATTCTTCCATTTACTTAGCTATGTCAACTGCAGTTATTCAATTCACAGTTTCTCTCCCTTTGATTTCTACTTCTCAGGTGAGGGTGATGTTTAGGTAAGGGTGTGATGTCTGTGCAAAAACAAAACAGGCTATTTTAAATCACCCATATTGAAAAAATGTAGAACAATTAGACACCCTATAACCCCCACCTACCCCCATGTATCAATCTGATTGATGGATTGTGTTGTGCAGTAAGCAGGCTCAGGTGTATAACTGTGGCTCCTTCCACCTTCAAAGAATAGGCAAGAGGGCCAACCATGGAGAATAGTAAGACACTTCATTATTTCTATAACTACGCTATATTGTTTGTCCTTGTGGGTCCTTTCATGTTTTTCAGCATAAAGTACTCTGCAGCCACTTAGTGTGGTGTGGACACCAGGTGAAGCCACACACAGATTCCTGTTGAACACTGTCGCTTTAACTACCTTATTTTCTCAATAACAGTCTCTCTCCTTCACTTCATCCCTCTCTCCCCTTCTCCCTAAATCCTCTAGGTTATATCAGCTGTGTCGGTGAACCCCTCCTGCATCTGAACTGGCTACATAGAGGGCACAGCATGATCAGAGGTGAGAGGTCACTTGGTCAGGTCAACAGGAAGTATTATTAAAGAGATGCTTTACATTGAAATACAGATAGATGCAGTAGTCCCAGAGTTAATCATCCCAGGTCAGTTTATATTATACAGGAAGTATTATTAAAGAGATGCTTTACATTGAAATACAGACAGAGATGCAGTAGTCCCAGAGTTAATGATCCAAGGTCAGTTTATATTATACAGGAAGTATTATTAAAGAGATGCTTTACATTAAAATACAGATAGATGCAGTAATCCCAGAGTTAATGATCCCAGGTCAGTTTTGCATTTCACCTCCTGATTGATGACTAACAATGTTAGAATAAAAAATAAAAACACAAGGCTTAAACATGCTCTCTCTCTCCATCTGTCTCTCGTCTGCAGATATGTTTTGATGTGAGAGGATGCCAACCCCCAGTCCCATCATCGCCACCTCACCCTCTTTTAAGATAACCTTTGGGCCAGCTAGAGACACTGCTATGTAATTGTGATGAACTGAGAGAATATTTAGGTAGCACTGTGATTCATTAATCATGTGCTGCCTTCCCTGCTCCTATGTGCTTACCTCTTTCCCTTTCTGTCTTTTACACCTCTCTCTCCACCTCCTCTTTCTTCCTCTGTTTTTATAATTCACAACAGATGTGCATTGAAGTACAGATTGAACTTGTATTTATAACACTTGGATAATGAGCTTTTCAATAAAGCGTTTCACATTCTCTACTGGTTGAAATGAAGTGTAATGTGATGAAATGAACTGACATTTATTCCTGAGGTGCTGACCTGTTGCACCCTCGACAACTACTGTGATTATTATTATTTGACCATGCTGGTCATTTATGAACATATTGGTCATGTTCTGTTATAATCTCCACCCGGCACAGCCAGAAGAGGACTGGCCACCCCTCATAGCCTGGTTCCTCTCTAGGTTTCTTCCTAGGTTTTGGCCTTTCTAGGGAGTTTTTCCTAGCCACCGTGCTTCTACACCTGCATTGCTTGCTGTTTGTGGTTTTAGGCTGGGTTTCTGTACAGCACTTCGAGATATTAGCTGATGTACGAAGGGCTATATAAAATAAACTTGATTGATTGATTGATTGAGATGAAGGGCATTAGATGTTGAGATGAAGAGTATTTACATGATGCATAGGAAATGTGTTCTGTTTTTTTAACATTATATTTCTGTATATATGAATTAACTAGTTAAATCCTGTTTCTAGTCTATTAGTTACAACGTGTAACCATTGATGTCCCAGGACCAAGATTGGTAAACACTGTTGAAGTGTATAATTGTAATACATACATGCAGACACAGTGTCATTCAAAGACTGGAATTTGATACTCCTGGTATTGGATATGACTGAATAATAATCTCAAAGACATTCATACCTAAACTGCACCTTTATTTGCCAAGGTAGAGTACATGATCAGTGAATATATTGAATGTACAGGCTACAATGTGGGGATCTCATGCATGGTAATAACTACATGTATATTCGACTTGCATCCTTGGCACAACATGATATTATATTCTACTCAATCCATAGGCTTCATTAATGTCATTCAGGCTGTTTTGAAGTTGATACAACTGGCTATGATAGCTGAGGTTTATAGCTAGGTTCTGAACTAATATGTATACCAAACGTTTGGGTCCATACACAGATCGGCTAGATAGCTAGCTACACATCCATGGGCATATAGGGATTTTAATCATCCACTGCACAATAAGCAAGAACATAGCTAGCTACGTGATTTCATCTATCTGCATGGCAAATATCAGCAAGGCAAGCTTACAAAATTGTACATTCAATTTGCAGTAAATTCTTCAGCTAGCTAGATTCTATACATCCACTGTTTCCCAAAACGACAGTCTGGTTTGCTGGTTGTTTCAGGAGTCCCTAAAACAACCAGAATTACAATTTCATACTCATGTCACAACACCCATAAAGCTAGCCAGCTAGCTGGCTAATGTTAGCTAGCCTGCTAGCTGGTTAATGTTAGCTAGTCAGCTATCTGGCTAATGTTAGCTAGTCAGCTAGCTGGCTAATGTTAGCTAGCCTGCTAGCTGGCTAATGTTAGCTAGTCAGCTAGCTGGCTAATGTTAGCTAGTCAGCTAGCTTGCTAAATCGCGATTTTCATGAATTAACTTTTTTGGTAAAAAAATGCAGAATCGTCTGTCTCTACATTAACTAACATTCCTGTCAACTGTAAATGTTTTTTGCATGATTAGTTATGACGTTATAATCCCTTACATTTGTTTCCATTCTAGTATTTCTGTCTGCCATCTTTGATTCAGTTCAGTTCTGTGTAGGGTTCCCCTCTCTCCTAGTATTTCTGTCCGCCATCTTTGATTCAGTTCAGTTCTGTGTAGGGGTTCCCCTCTCTCCTAGTATTTCTGTCCGCCATCTTTGATTCAGTTCAGTTCTGTGTAGGGGTTCCCCTCTCTCCTAGTATTTCTGTCCGCCATCTTTGATTCAGTTCAGTTCTGTGTAGGGGTACCCCTCTCTTCTAGTATTTCTGTCCGCCATCTTTGATTCAGTTCTGTGTAGGGGTTCCCCTCTCTCCTAGTATTTCTGTCCACCATCTTTGATTCAGTTCAGTTCTGTGTAGGGGTACCCCTCTCTTCTAGTATTTCTGTCCGCCATCTTTGATTCAGTTCTGTGTAGGGGTACCCCTCTCTTCTAGTATTTCTGTTCGCCATCTTTGATTCAGTTCTGTGTAGGGGTACCTCTCTCTCCTAGTATTTCTGTCCGCCATCTTTGGTTCAGTTCTGTGTAGGGGTTCCCCTCTCTCCTAGTATTTCTGTTCGCCATCTTTGATTCAGTTCAGTTCTGTGTTGGGGTTCCCCTCTCTCCTAGTATTTCTGTCCGCCATCTTTGATTCAGTTCAGTTCTGTATAGGGGTTCCCCTCTCTCCTAGTATTTCTGTCCACCATCTTTGATTCAGTTCAGTTCTGTGTAGGGGTACCCCTCTCTTCTAGTATTTATGTCCGCCATCTTTGATTCAGTTCTGTGTAGGGGTACCCCTCTCTTCTAGTATTTCTGTCCGCCATCTTTGATTCAGTTCTGTGTAGGGGTACCTCTCTCTCCTAGTATTTCTGTCCGCCATCTTTGATTCAGTTCAGTTCTGTGTAGGGGTTCCCCTCTCTCCTAGTATTTCTGTCCGCCATCTTTGATTCAGTTCAGTTCTGTGTTGGGGTTCCCCTCTCTCCTAGTATTTCTGTCCGCCATCTTTGATTCAGTTCAGTTCTGTGTAGGGGTTCCCCTCTCTCCTAGTATTTCTGTCCACCATCTTTGATTCAGTTCAGTTCTGTGTAGGGGTACCCCTCTCTTCTAGTATTTCTGTCCGCCATCTTTGATTCAGTTCTGTGTAGGGGTTCCCCTCTCTCCTAGTATTTCTGTCCACCATCTTTGATTCAGTTCAGTTCTGTGTAGGGGTTCCCCTCTCTCCAAGTATTTCTGTTCGCCATCTTTGATTCAGTTCAGTTCTGTGTAGGGTTCCCCTCTCTCCTAGTATTTCTGTCCGCCATCTTTGATTCAGTTCAGTTCTGTGTAGGGGTACCCCTCTCTTCTATTATTTCTGTCCGCCTTCTTTGATTCAGTTCTGTGTAGGGTTTCCCCTCTCTCCTAGTATTTCTGTCCACCATCTTTGATTCAGTTCAGTTCTGTGTAGGGGTACCCCTCTCTTCTAGTATTTCTGTCCGCCATCTTTGATTCAGTTCTGTGTAGGGGTACCCCTCTCTTCTAGTATTTCTGTCCGCCATCTTTGATTCAGTTCTGTGTAGGGGTACCTCTCTCTCCTAGTATTTCTGTCCGCCATCTTTGGTTCAGTTCTGTGTAGTGGTTCCCCTCTCTCCTAGTATTTCTGTTCACCATCTTTGATTCAGTTCAGTTCTGTGTTGGGGTTCCCCTCTCTCCTAGTATTTCTGTCCGCCATCTTTGATTCAGTTCAGTTCTGTGTAGGGGTTCCCCTCTCTCCTAGTATTTCTGTCCACCATCTTTGATTCAGTTCAGTTCTGTGTAGGGGTACCCCTCTCTTCTATTATTTCTGTCCGCCATCTTTGATTCAGTTCTGTGTAGGGGTTCCCCTCTCTCCTAGTATTTCTGTCCACCATCTTTGATTCAGTTCAGTTCTGTGTAGGGGTACCCCTCTCTTCTAGTATTTCTGTCCGCCATCTTTGATTCAGTTCTGTGTAGGGGTACCCCTCTCTTCTAGTATTTCTGTTCGCCATCTTTGATTCAGTTCTGTGTAGGGGTACCCCTCTCTCCTAGTATTTCTGTTCGCCATCTTTGATTCAGTTCTGTGTAGGGGTTCCCCTCTCTCCTAGTATTTCTGTTCGCCATCTTTGATTCAGTTCAGTTCTGTGTAGGGGTTCCCCTCTCTCCTAGTATTTCTGTCCGCCATCTTTGATCAAGTTCAGGTCTGTGTAGGGGTTCCCCTCTCTCCTAGTATTTCTGTCCACCATCTTTGATTCAGTTCAGTTCTGTGTAGGGGTACCCCTCTCTCCTAGTATTTCTGTCCGCCATCTTTGATTCAGTTCTGTGTAGGGGTACCCCTCTCTCTTCTAGTATTTCTGTCCGCCATCTTTGATTCAGTTCTGTGTAGGGGTACCCCTCTCTCTCCTAGTATTTCTGTCCGCCATCTTTGATTCAGTTCAGTTCTGTGTAGGGGTTCCCCTCTCTCCTAGTATTTCTGTTCGCCATCTTTGATTCAGTTCAGTTCTGTGTTGGGGTTCCCCTCTCTCCTAGTATTTCTGTCCGCCATCTTTGATTCAGTTCAGTTCTGTGTAGGGGTTCCCCTCTCTCCTAGTATTTCTGTCCGCCATCTTTGATCCACTTCAGTTCTGTGTAGGGGTACCCCTCTCTTCTAGTATTTCTGTCCGCCATCTTTGATTCAGTTCTGTGTAGGGGTTCCCCTCTCTCCTAGTATTTCTGTCCACCATCTTTGATTCAGTTCAGTTCTGTGTAGGGGTTCCCCTCTCTCCAAGTATTTCTGTTCGCCATCTTTGATTCAGTTCAGTTCTGTGTAGGGTTCCCCTCTCTCCTAGTATTTCTGTCCGCCATCTTTGATTCAGTTCAGTTCTGTGTAGGGGTACCCCTCTCTTCTATTATTTCTGTCCGCCATCTTTGATTCAGTTCTGTGTAGGGTTTCCCCTCTCTCCTAGTATTTCTGTCCACCATCTTTGATTCAGTTCAGTTCTGTGTAGGGGTACCCCTCTCTTCTAGTATTTCTGTCCGCCATCTTTGATTCAGTTCTGTGTAGGGGTACCCCTCTCTTCTAGTATTTCTGTCCGCCATCTTTGATTCAGTTCTGTGTAGGGGTACCTCTCTCTCCTAGTATTTCTGTCCGCCATCTTTGGTTCAGTTCTGTGTAGTGGTTCCCCTCTCTCCTAGTATTTCTGTTCACCATCTTTGATTCAGTTCAGTTCTGTGTTGGGGTTCCCCTCTCTCCTAGTATTTCTGTCCGCCATCTTTGATTCAGTTCAGTTCTGTGTAGGGGTTCCCCTCTCTCCTAGTATTTCTGTCCACCATCTTTGATTCAGTTCAGTTCTGTGTAGGGGTACCCCTCTCTTCTATTATTTCTGTCCGCCATCTTTGATTCAGTTCTGTGTAGGGGTTCCCCTCTCTCCTAGTATTTCTGTCCACCATCTTTGATTCAGTTCAGTTCTGTGTAGGGGTACCCCTCTCTTCTAGTATTTATGTCCGCCATCTTTGATTCAGTTCTGTGTAGGGGTACCCCTCTCTCTTCTAGTATTTCTGTCCGCCATCTTTGATTCAGTTCTGTGTAGGGGTACCCCTCTCTCTCCTAGTATTTCTGTCCGCCATCTTTGATTCAGTTCAGTTCTGTGTAGGGGTACCCCTCTCTCCTAGTATATCTGTCTGCCATCTTTGATTCAGTACAGTTCTGTGTAGGGGTTCCCCTCTCTCCTAGTATTTCTGTCCGCCATCTTTGATTCAGTTCAGTTCTGTGTAGGGGTTCCCCTCTCTCCTAGTATTTCTGTTCGCCATCTTTGATCCACTTCAGTTCTGTGTAGGGGTACCCCTCTCTTCTAGTATTTCTGTCCGCCATCTTTGATTCAGTTCTGTGTAGGGGTTCCCCTCTCTCCTAGTATTTCTGTCCACCATCTTTGATTCAGTTCAGTTCTGTGTCGGGGTTCCCCTCTCTCCAAGTATTTCTGTTCGCCATCTTTGATTCAGTTCAGTTCTGTGTAGGGTTCCCCTCTCTCCTAGTATTTCTGTCCGCCATCTTTGATTCAGTTCAGTTCTGTGTAGGGGTACCCCTCTCTTCTATTATTTCTGTCCGCCATCTTTGATTCAGTTCTGTATAGGGGTTCCCCTCTCTCCTAGTATTTCTGTCCACCATCTTTGATTCAGTTCAGTTCTGTGTAGGGGTACCCCTCTCTTCTAGTATTTCTGTCCGCCATCTTTGATTCAGTTCTGTGTTGGGGTTCCCCTCTCTCCTAGTATTTCTGTCCGCCATCTTTGATTCAGTTCTGTGTAGGGGTTCCCCTCTCTCCTAGTATTTCTGTCCGCCATCTTTGATTCAGTTCTGTTTAGGCGTACCCCTCTCTCCTAGTATTTCTGTTCGCCATCTTTGATTCAGTTCAGTTCTGTGTAGGGGTACCCCTCTCTCCTAGTATTTCTGTCCGCCATCTTTGCTGAAGAAAGTCTAACAGTCACTAGCACAGCAGCAGCCTCCCCCGGTCCTAATGCAGGCCCGGTAAGAAGTGTAAGACGCGATGGAACGGTTGACGAAAATAAGAAATCACAGAAAAAATGTATTGACTGATATTTATTTATTTAGGGGGGGCTAATTAATATTTTAGTTCTAGTGACGTCCCTGATTCCTACCCTTTAACTTTTTGTCTGAAAATAAAATATAAATTTTTACTCAACTGCGTTACCCACTCCAGTCAGCAGATTGCGGTCTGCGACTTTAAGGCAATGCTGCTACTGTGACGTATAATCTAGTGGACGGAACGCTTCTTTCAACAGCAGCAACAGTTCGTCAGCAACCTCGGTAGCTTGCTAGACAAAATAGACGAACCAATAAAGCTCTTTAGACGCTTTAGTGTATATTAGCCAATGTATTTTAAAACCACTTCTGTCGCCTAGTTAGTTATCCGTTTTCAATTCATATTTACGGTATTGTTTTTATTATTCATCTAGCGGGCTGGTTAAGTTAGCATTAGCCTAGCTAGCTAACATCTCCAACCATGAGGTCACTAAGCTACTCTCTTGTTAATGAAGAGAAGGACTGCTGGACGGAGAAAGAAGCTATCGCCAAAGAGGAGAAGGAAGAGGAGGATATCACAGTAAAACAAGAAGTAGAGAGTGAGGCTGTTACCGTGAAAGAAGAAGAGAAAGACGCGTTCAGATTGAAAGAGGAAGAGGATGTTACAGTAAAAGAAGAGGAGGAAGAGAAAGAGGAGGATGCAGTTTTTGGAGTGAAAGAGGAGGAGGATATGGCTGTCACATCGAAAAAGGAGGAGGAAGAAGAGGAGGAAACTGGATATCTGGGCCCGGTTTCCCAAACGCATCTTCAGGCATCCAATGGTTCTAACGATGAACGGGCCCTGATTAACACAAGTAAGTACTGTCTTAAAAACAGAGACACAAACTCTGCAGTTGAACTGATGTTTTTTTATTTAACCTTTATTTAACCAGGTGGCCATGATGTCATAATGATAGTTTAACCAGTTGGCCATGATGTCATAATGATAGTTTATCCAGGTAGGCTATGATGTCATAATGATAGTTTTACCAAGTAGGCCAGTTGAGAACAAGTTCTCATTTACAACTGCGACCTGGCCAAGATAAAGCAAAGCAGTGTGACACAGACAACAACATAGAGTTACACATGGAATAACATGGAATAAACAAACAAGCCAATAACACAATAAACAAGTCAATGACAAAGTAGAAAAAAAGAAAGTCTATATATAGTGTCTGCAAAAGGCATGAGGTAGGCAATGAATAGTCCATAGTAGCGAAGAATTACAATTTAGCAGATTAACACTGGAGTGATAAATGAGCAGATGATGATGTGCAAGTAGAGATACTGGTGTGCAAAAGAGCAGAAAAGTACATGTACAGCTGCAGCAATCGGTTAGCTGCTCAGATAGCTGATGTTTAAAGTTGGTGAGGGAAATATAAGTCTCCAGCTTCGGCGATTTTTGAAATTCGCTCTTGTCACTGGCAGCAGAGAACTGGAAGGATGTGTGGTGTTAAAGGGGAAATCTGCAATTGCTACATCCATATTTTGACTTTTAAATTATTTATTTATAGCCATTGATTCTTGAAGAATATAACACATGCCTCATGAGCTTAGTTCAACTGTTGTACCCCATCAGAACCCCAAATAAGCTTTTTTTACTCCAATGTATAGAAACAATGTAAATCAACACTGTATAGCCTCAACATGGTTAAAACTATAATGTTGATATCATGGATGGTCAGTCCTTGCATCCATAGGTCTGTCTATGAATTTGAAAGTAGTTACATTTCTCCAGCCCCATCCATCATCTTATTAGCAAAACAGTGGTGGAATTACAGCTTTGTTATTGATTGATTGTTGTGTGGCTTTTTTAAAGGGACAACCTAGTATTTAAACAGCAACAAAATGGCTGCCCAGAGACTTGGTTTGATAAACAGCTGAGGGATGGGGGCTGGAGAAATGTAACCACTCTCAAATTCATAGAGAAAGCTATTGTAGAAACCGTAACCCAACACCTAGGGACCTCGTCAAGAAGTTCAGACATCTTGGTGTAACAGTTATAAGGTGTTGGCTTGACAGTCGCTGGACCCAGGTTGGACCCAGGAGTCCAGCTCAGGGATACCCCCTGAATTCACTACACTATGAATACAAGAACTGGCCATCCATGAGGTCATAATGATAGTTTAACCAGGTTTCTATATTCACATTTTACTGGAACTCATTTATAATAGTATCTCAATCATTGTCTGTGATTAATCTACATTCTATCTAAATGAAAATTATACAAATCTAAAAGTAACTTTTATTGCCATTGCAAAACAGTGGTGGAAAAACGTAAAATGCGCTGATCCAGTGGAAATGTCAAAATACCCGATTACTTCTTATCCCTTTCACAAATAGCCTACAGCTGTGTCGGTCGAGAACTCACAGGCACGGGAAACTGAGGGCCCAGAATATTTTATATATTTATATTTTATATTATTTTTTATACAATGTTTCAAGACAGGCCATGTGATTTATAGGACAGTTATTTGCAATGTTTTTATTTGCTGGCTTTATGTAGGCTATTTTTTACATAGTTTGCAACGTTTTTCCATTTTTCTATGTAAAAAATAGCCTATGTAACAGTATAACTTTAAACCGCCCCCTCGCCCCGACACGGGCGCGAACCAGGGACCCTCTGCACACATCAACAACTGACACCCACGAAGCGTCGTTACCCATCGCTCCACAAAAGCCGCGGCCCTTGCAGAGCAAGGGGAAACCCTACTTAAGTCTCAGAGCAAGCGACGTAACTGATGGAAATGCTAGTAGCGCGTACCCGCTAACTAGCTAGCCATTTCACATCCGTTACACTCACCCCCCTTTCAACCTCCTCCTTTTCCGCAGCAATCAGTGATCCGGGTCAACAGCATCAATGTACAGTATAACTTTAAACCATCCCCTCGCCCCGACACGGGCGCGAACCAGGGACCCTCTGCACACATCAACGACGGTCGCCCCCGAAGCATCGTTACCCATCGCTCCACAAAGACCTCGGCCCTTGCAGAGCAAGGGGAAACCCTACTTAAGTCTCAGAGCAAGCGACGTAACTGATTGAAATGCTAGTAGCGCGTACCCGCTAACTAGCTAGCCATTTCACATCCGTTACACCTACATAAAGCCAACAAATAAAAACATTAAGACAAGACAATAAGACAATCAGAAACACTATCAGACATCCCCAAATGGGCACATTTATAGATCTACATTAGTGCTCGGGACAGGTAGATTAAGCCTACTTCTGTATGTGTAACCAGGTAGACTAGTCCTACTTCTATATGTGTAACCAGGTAGACTAGTCCTACTTCTATATGAGTAACCAGGTAGACTAGTCCTACTTCTATATGTGTGATCAGGTAGACTAGTCCTACCTCTATATGTGTGATCAGGTAGACTAGTCCTACCTCTATATGTGTGATCAGGTAGACTAGTCCTACCTCTATATGTGTAACCGGGTAGACTAGTCCTACTTCTATATGTGTAACCGGGTAGACTAGTCCTACTTCTATATGTGTTGTCAGGTAGACTAGTCCTACTTCTATATGTGTAACCAGGTAGACTAGTCCTACTTCTATATGTGTAGTCAGGTAGACTAGTCCTACTTCTATATGTGTAACCAGGTAGACTAGTCCTAGTTCTATATGTGTAAACAGGTAGACTAGTCCTACTTCTATATGTGTAACCAGGTAGACTAGTACTACTTCTATATGTGTAGTCAGGTAGACTAGTCCTACTTCTATATGTGTAACCAGGTAGACTAGTCCTACTTCTCTGTGTAGTCCGGTAGACTAGTCCTAGTTCTATATGTGTAACCAGGTAGACTAGTCCTACTTCTGTATGTGTAACCAAGTAGACTAGTCCTACTTCTATATGTGTAACCAGGTAGACTAGTCCTACTACTATATGTGTAACCAGGTAGACTAGTCCTACTTCTATATGTATAACCAGGTAGACTAGTCCTACTACTATATGAGTAACCAGGTAGACTAGTCCTACTACTATATGTGTGATCGGGTAGACTAGTCCTACTTCTATATGTGTAACCGGGTAGACTAGTCCTACTTCTCTATGTGTAGTCGGGTAGACTGGTCCTACTTCTCTATGTGTAGTCAGGTAGACTAGTCCTACTTCTATATGTGTTGTCGGGTAGACTAGTCCTACTTCTATATGTGTAGTCGGGTAGACTAGTCCTACTTCTATATGTGTAACCGAGTAGACTAGTCCTACTTCTATATGTGTAACCAGGTAGACTAGTCCTACTTCTATATGTGTAACCAGGTAAACTAGTCCTAGTTCTATATGTGTAACCAGGTAGACTAGTCCTAGTTCTATATGTGTAACCAGGTAGACTAGTCCTACTTTTATATGTATAACCAGGTAGACTAGTCCTACTACTATATGAGTAACCAGGTAGACTAGTCCTACTTCTATATGTGTGATCGGGTAGACTAGTCCTACTTCTATATGTGTGATCGGGTAGACTAGTCCTACTTCTATATGTGTAACCGGGTAGACTAGTCCTACTTCTCTATGTGTAGTCGGGTAGACTAGTCCTACTTCTCTATGTGTAGTCGGGTAGACTAGTCCTACTTCTCTATGTGTAACCGGGTAGACTAGTCCTACTTCTCTATGTGTAACCAAGTAGACTAGTCCTACTACTATATGTGTAGTCAGGTAGACTAGTCCTACTTCTATATGTGTAACCAGGTAGACTAGTCCTACTTCTATATGTGTTGTCAGGTAAACTATTCCTACCTCTATATGTGTAGTCAGGTAGACTAGTCCTACTTCTATATGTGTAACCAGGTAGACTAGTCCTAGTTCTATATGTGTAACCAGGTAGACTAGTCCTACCTCTATATGTGTAACCAGGTAGACTAGTCCTACCTCTATATGTGTAACCAGGTAGACTAGTCCTACCTCTATATGTGTAACCAGGTAGACTAGTCCTACTTCTCTATGTGTAGTCAGGTAGACTAGTCCTACTTCTCTATGTGTAGTCAGGTAGACTAGTCCTACTACTATATGAGTAATCAGGTAGACTAGTCCTACTTCTATATGTGTAGTCAGGTAGAGTAGTCCTACTTCTATATGTGTAACAGGGTAGACTAGTCCTACTTCTATATGTGTAACCGGGTAGACCAGTCCTACTTCTATATGTGTTGTCAGGTAGACTAGTCCTACTTCTATATGTGTAGCCAGGTAGACTAGTCCTACTTCTATATGTGTAGTCAGGTAGACTAGTCCTACTTCTATATGTGTTGTCAGGTAGACAATTCCTACCTCTATATGTGTAGTCAGGTAGACTAGTCCTACTTCTATATGTGTAGTCAGGTAGACTAGTCCTACTTCTATATGTGTAGTCGGGTAGACTAGTCCTACTTCTATATGTGTAGTCGGGTAGACTAGGTCTACTTCTATATGTGTAACCGGGTAGACTAGTCCTACCTCTATATGTGTTGTCAGGTAGACTAGTCCTACTTCTATATGTGTTGTCAGGTAGACTAGTCCTACTTCTATATGTGTTGTCAGGTAGACTAGTTCTACTTCTATATGTGTAACCAGGTAGACTAGTCCTACTTCTATATGTGTAACCGGGTAGACTAGTCCTACTTCTATATGTGTAATCGGGTAGACTAGTCCTACTTCTATATGTATAACCAGGTAGACTAGTCCTACTACTATATGAGTAACCAGGTAGACTAGTCCTACTTCTATATGTGTGATCGGGTAGACTAGTCCTACTTCTATATGTGTAACCGGGTAGACTAGTCCTACTTCTCTATGTGTAGTCGGGTAGACTGGTCCTACTTCTCTATGTGTAGTCAGGTAGACTAGTCCTACTTCTATATGTGTTGTCGGGTAGACTAGTCCTACTTCTATATGTGTAGTCGGGTAGACTAGTCCTACTTCTATATGTGTAACCGAGTAGACTAGTCCTACTTCTATATGTGTAACCAGGTAGACTAGTCCTACTTCTATATGTGTAACCAGGTAAACTAGTCCTAGTTCTATATGTGTAACCAGGTAGACTAGTCCTAGTTCTATATGTGTAACCAGGTAGACTAGTCCTACTTCTATATGTATAACCAGGTAGACTAGTCCTACTACTATATGAGTAACCAGGTAGACTAGTCCTACTTCTATATGTGTGATCGGGTAGACTAGTCCTACTTCTATATGTGTGATCGGGTAGACTAGTCCTACTTCTATATGTGTAACCGGGTAGACTAGTCCTACTTCTCTATGTGTAGTCGGGTAGACTAGTCCTACTTCTCTATGTGTAGTCGGGTAGACTAGTCCTACTTCTCTATGTGTAACCGGGTAGACTAGTCCTACTTCTCTATGTGTAACCAGGTAGACTAGTCCTACTACTATATGTGTAGTCAGGTAGACTAGTCCTACTTCTATATGTGTAACCAGGTAGACTAGTCCTACTTATATATGTGTTGTCAGGTAAACTATTCCTACCTCTATATGTGTAGTCAGGTAGACTAGTCCTACTTCTATATGTGTAACCAGGTAGACTAGTCCTAGTTCTATATGTGTAACCAGGTAGACTAGTCCTACCTCTATATGTGTAACCAGGTAGACTAGTCCTACCTCTATATGTGTAACCAGGTAGACTAGTCCTACCTCTATATGTGTAACCAGGTAGACTAGTCCTACTTCTCTATGTGTAGTCAGGTAGACTAGTCCTACTTCTCTATGTGTAGTCAGGTAGACTAGTCCTACTACTATATGAGTAATCAGGTAGACTAGTCCTATTTCTATATGTGTTGTCGGGTAGACTAGTCCTACTTCTATATGTGTAGTCAGGTAGAGTAGTCCTACTTCTATATGTGTAACAGGGTAGACTAGTCCTACTTCTATATGTGTAACCGGGTAGACCAGTCCTACTTCTATATGTGTTGTCAGGTAGACTAGTCCTACTTCTATATGTGTAACCAGGTAGACTAGTCCTACTTCTATATGTATAACCAGGTAGACTAGTCCTACTACTATATGAGTAACCAGGTAGACTAGTCCTACTTCTATATGTGTGATCGGGTAGACTAGTCCTACTTCTATATGTGTGATCGGGTAGACTAGTCCTACTTCTATATGTGTAACCGGGTAGACTAGTCCTACTTCTCTATGTGTAGTCGGGTAGACTAGTCCTACTTCTCTATGTGTAGTCGGGTAGACTAGTCCTACTTCTCTATGTGTAACCGGGTAGACTAGTCCTACTTCTCTATGTGTAACCAGGTAGACTAGTCCTACTACTATATGTGTAGTCAGGTAGACTAGTCCTACTTCTATATGTGTAACCAGGTAGACTAGTCCTACTTATATATGTGTTGTCAGGTAAACTATTCCTACCTCTATATGTGTAGTCAGGTAGACTAGTCCTACTTCTATATGTGTAACCAGGTAGACTAGTCCTAGTTCTATATGTGTAACCAGGTAGACTAGTCCTACCTCTATATGTGTAACCAGGTAGACTAGTCCTACCTCTATATGTGTAACCAGGTAGACTAGTCCTACCTCTATGTGTAACCAGGTAGACTAGTCCTACTTCTCTATGTGTAGTCAGGTAGACTAGTCCTACTTCTCTATGTGTAGTCAGGTAGACTAGTCCTACTTCTATATGTGTAGTCAGGTAGACTAGTCCTACTTCTATATGTGTTGTCAGGTAGACTATTCCTACCTCTATATGTGTAGTCAGGTAGACTAGTCCTACTTCTATATGTGTAGTCAGGTAGACTAGTCCTACTTCTATATGTGTAGTCGGGTAGACTAGTCCTACTTCTATATGTGTAGTCGGGTAGACTAGGTCTACTTCTATATGTGTAACCGGGTAGACTAGTCCTACCTCTATATGTGTTGTCAGGTAGACTAGTCCTACTTCTATATGTGTTGTCAGGTAGACTAGTCCTACTTCTATATGTGTTGTCAGGTAGACTAGTTCTACTTCTATATGTGTAACCAGGTAGACTAGTCCTACTTCTATATGTGTAACCGGGTAGACTAGTCCTACTTCTATATGTGTAATCGGGTAGACTAGTCCTACTTCTATATGTGTAACCGGGTAGACTAGTCCTACTTCTCTATGTGTAGTCAGGTAGACTAGTCCTACTTCTATATGTGTTGTCGGGTAGACTAGTCCTACTTCTGTATGTGTAACCAGGTAGACTAGTCCTACTTCTATATGTGTAACCAGGTAGACTAGTCCTACTACTATATGTGTAACCAGGTAGACTAGTCCTACTTCTATATGTATAACCAGGTAGACTAGTCCTACTACTATATGAGTAACCAGGTAGACTAGTCCTACTTCTCTATGTGTATTCGGGTAGACTAGTCCTACTTCTCTATGTGTAGTCGGGTAGACTAGTCCTACTTCTCTATGTGTAGTCAGGTAGACTAGTCCTACTTCTATATGTGTTGTCGGGTAGACTAGTCCTACTTCTATATGTGTGATCGGGTAGACTAGTCCTACTTCTATATGTGTAACCGGGTAGACTAGTCCTACTTCTCTATGTGTAGTCGGGTAGACTAGTCCTACTTCTCTATGTGTAGTCGGGTAGACTAGTCCTACTTCTCTATGTGTAACCGGGTAGACTAGTCCTACTTCTCTATGTGTAACCGGGTAGACTAGTCCTACTACTATATGTGTAGTCAGGTAGACTAGTCCTACTTCTATATGTATAACCAGGTAGACTAGTCCTACTACTATATGAGTAACCAGGTAGACTAGTCCTACTTCTATATGTGTAACCAGGTAGACTAGTCCTAGTTCTATATGTGTAACCAGGTAGACTAGTCCTACCTCTATATGTGTAACCAGGTAGACTAGTCCTACCTCTATATGTGTAACCAGGTAGACTAGTCCTACTTCTCTATGTGTAGTCAGGTAGACTAGTCCTACTACTATATGAGTAATCAGGTAGACTAGTCCTACTTCTATATGTGTTGTCGGGTAGACTAGTCCTACTTCTATATGTGTAGTCAGGTAGAGTAGTCCTACTTCTATATGTGTAACAGGGTAGACTAGTCCTACTTCTATATGTGTAACCGGGTAGACCAGTCCTACTTCTATATGTGTTGTCAGGTAGACTAGTCCTACTTCTATATGTGTAGCCAGGTAGACTAGTCCTACTTCTATATGTGTAGTCAGGTAGACTAGTCCTACTTCTATATGTGTTGTCAGGTAGACTATTCCTACCTCTATATGTGTAGTCAGGTAGACTAGTCCTACTTCTATATGTGTAGTCAGGTAGACTAGTCCTACTTCTATATGTGTAGTCGGGTAGACTAGTCCTACTTCTATATGTGTAGTCGGGTAGACTAGGTCTACTTCTATATGTGTAACCGGGTAGACTAGTCCTACCTCTATATGTGTTGTCAGGTAGACTAGTCCTACTTCTATATGTGTTGTCAGGTAGACTAGTCCTACTTCTATATGTGTTGTCAGGTAGACTAGTTCTACTTCTATATGTGTAACCAGGTAGACTAGTCCTACTTCTATATGTGTAACCGGGTAGACTAGTCCTACTTCTATATGTGTAATCGGGTAGACTAGTCCTACTTCTATATGTGTAACCGGGTAGACTAGTCCTACTTCTCTATGTGTAGTCAGGTAGACTAGTCCTACTTCTATATGTGTTGTCGGGTAGACTAGTCCTACTTCTGTATGTGTAACCAGGTAGACTAGTCCTACTTCTATATGTGTAACCAGGTAGACTAGTCCTACTACTATATGTGTAACCAGGTAGACTAGTCCTACTTCTATATGTGTAACCAGGTAGACTAGTCCTTCTTCTATATGTGTTGTCAGGTAGACTAGTCCTACTTCTATATGTGTTGTCAGGTAGACTAGTCCTACTTCTATATGTGTTGTCAGGTAGACTAGTCCTACTTCTATATGTGTAACCAGGTAGACTAGTCCTAGTTCTATATGTGTAACCAGGTAGACTAGTCCTAGTTCTATATGTGTAACCAGGTAGACTAGTCCTAGTTCTATATGTGTAACCAGGTAGACTAGTCCTACTTCTATATGTATAACCAGGTAGACTAGTCCTACTACTATATGAGTAACCAGGTAGACTAGTCCTACTTCTATATGTGTGATCGGGTAGACTAGTCCTACTTCTCTATGTGTAGTCGGGTAGACTAGTCCTACTTCTATATGTGTAACCGGGTAGACTAGTCCTACTTCTCTATGTGTAGTCGGGTAGACTAGTCCTACTTCTCTATGTGTAGTCAGGTAGACTAGTCCTACTTCTATATGTGTTGTCGGGTAGACTAGTCCTACTTCTATATGTGTAGTCGGGTAGACTAGTCCTACTTCTATATGTGTAGTCGGGTAGACTAGTCCTACTTCTATATGTGTTGTCAGGTAGACTAGTCCTAGTTCTATATGTGTAACTAGGTAGACTAGTCCTACTTCTATATGTGTAACCAGGTAGACTAGTCCTAGTTCTATATGTGTAACCAGGTAGACTAGTCCTACCTCTATATGTGTAACCAGGTAGACTAGTCCTACCTCTATATGTGTAACCAGGTAGACTAGTCCTACCTCTATATGTGTAACCAGGTAGACTAGTCCTACTTCTCTATGTGTAGTCAGGTAGACTAGTCCTACTTCTCTATGTGTAGTCAGGTAGACTAGTCCTACTTCTCTATGTGTAGTCAGGTAGACTAGTCCTACTTCTCTATGTGTAGTCAGGTAGACTAGTCCTACTTCTATATGTGTAACCGGGTAGACTAGTCCTACCTCTATATGTGTTGTCAGGTAGACTAGTCCTACCTCTATATGTGTTGTCAGGTAGACTAGTCCTACTACTATATGAGTAACCAGGTAGACTAGTCCTACTTCTATATGTGTGATCGGTAAGACTAGTCCTACTTCTATATGTGTAGTCGGGTAGACTAGTCCTACTTCTATATGTGTAGTCGGGTAGACTAGTCCTACTTCTATATGTGTAACCAGGTAGACTAGTCCTACTTCTATATGTGTTGTCAGGTAGACTAGTCCTACTTCTATATGTGTTGTCGGGTAGACTAGTCCTCCTGCTATATGTGTAACCAGGTAGACTAGTCCTACTTCTATATGTGTAACCAGGTAGACTAGTCCTACTTCTATATGTGTAGTCAGGTAGACTAGTCCTACTTCTATATGTGTTGTCGGGTAGACTAGTCCTACTTCTATATGTGTAGTCGGGTAGACTAGTCCTACTTCTATATGTGTAACCGGGTAGACTAGTCCTACTTCTATATGTGTTGTCAGGTAGACTAGTCCTACTTCTATATGTGTTGTCAGGTAGACTAGTCCTACTTCTGTATGTGTAACCAGGTAGACTAGTCCTACTTCTGTATGTGTAACCAGGTAGACTAGTCCTACTTCTATATGTGTAACCAGGTAGACTAGTCCTACTTCTATATGTGTAACCGGGTAGACTAGTCCTACTTCTATATGTGTAATCGGGTAGACTAGTCCTACTTCTATATGTGTAACCGGGTAGACTAGTCTTACTTCTCTATGTGTAGTCAGGTAGACTAGTCCTACTTCTATATGTGTTGTCGGGTAGACTAGTCCTACTTCTGTATGTGTAACCAGGTAGACTAGTCCTACTTCTATATGTGTAACCAGGTAGACTAGTCCTACTACTATATGTGTAACCAGGTAGACTAGTCCTACTTCTATATGTATAACCAGGTAGACTAGTCCTACTACTATATGAGTAACCAGGTAGACTAGTCCTACTTCTCTATGTGTATTCGGGTAGACTAGTCCTACTTCTCTATGTGTAGTCGGGTAGACTAGTCCTACTTCTCTATGTGTAGTCGGGTAGACTAGTCCTACTTCTCTATGTGTAGTCAGGTAGACTAGTCCTACTTCTATATGTGTTGTCGGGTAGACTAGTCCTACTTCTATATGTGTAGTCGGGTAGACTAGTCCTACTTCTATATGTGTAACCGAGTAGACTAGTCCTACCTCTATATGTGTTCTCAGGTAGACTAGTCCTTCTTCTATATGTGTTGTCAGGTAGACTAGTCCTACTTCTATATGTGTTGTCAGGTAGACTAGTCCTACTTCTATATGTGTTGTCAGGTAGACTAGTCCTACTTCTATATGTGTAACCAGGTCGACTAGTCCTACTTCTATATGTGTAACCAGGTAGACTAGTCCTAGTTCTATATGTGTAACCAGGTAGACTAGTCCTAGTTCTATATGTGTAACCAGGTAGACTAGTCCTACTTCTATATGTATAACCAGGTAGACTAGTCCTACTACTATATGAGTAACCAGGTAGACTAGTCCTACTTCTATATGTGTGATCGGGTAGACTAGTCCTACTTCTCTATGTGTAGTCGGGTAGACTAGTCCTACTTCTATATGTGTAACCGGGTAGACTAGTCCTACTTCTCTATGTGTAGTCGGGTAGACTAGTCCTACTTCTCTATGTGTAGTCAGGTAGACTAGTCCTACTTCTATATGTGTTGTCGGGTAGACTAGTCCTACTTCTATATGTGTAGTCGGGTAGACTAGTCCTACTTCTATATGTGTAACCGGGTAGACTAGTCCTACTTCTATATGTGTTGTCAGGTAGACTAGTCCTAGTTCTATATGTGTAACTAGGTAGACTAGTCCTACTTCTATATGTGTAACCAGGTAGACTAGTCCTAGTTCTATATGTGTAACCAGGTAGACTAGTCCTAGTTCTATATGTGTAACCAGGTAGACTAGTCCTACCTCTATATGTGTAACCAGGTAGACTAGTCCTACCTCTATATGTGTAACCAGGTAGACTAGTCCTACTTCTATATGTGTAGTCAGGTAGACTAGTCCTACTTCTCTATGTGTAGTCAGGTAGACTAGTCCTACTTCTCTATGTGTAGTCAGGTAGACTAGTCCTACTTCTCTATGTGTAGTCAGGTAGACTAGTCCTACCTCTATATGTGTAACCGGGTAGACTAGTCCTACCTCTATATGTGTTGTCAGGTAGACTAGTCCTACCTCTATATGTGTTGTCAGGTAGACTAGTCCTACTTCTATATGTGTAACCAGGTAGACTAGTCCTACTTCTATATGTGTAACCGGGTAGACTAGTCCTACTTCTATATGTGTAATCGGGTAGACTAGTCCTACTTCTACATGTGTAACCGGGTAGACTAGTCCTACTTCTCTATGTGTAGTCAGGTAGACTAGTCCTACTTCTATATGTGTTGTCGGGTAGACTAGTCCTACTTCTGTATGAGTTGTCGGGTAAACTAGTCCTACTTCTATATGTGTAACCAGGTAGACTAGTCCTACTACTATATGTGTAACCAGGTAGACTAGTCCTACTACTATATGTGTAACCAGGTAGACTAGTCCTACTTCTATATGTATAACCAGGTAGACTAGTCCTACTACTATATGAGTAACCAGGTAGACTAGTCCTACTTCTCTATGTGTATTCGGGTAGACTAGTCCTACTTCTCTATGTGTAGTCGGGTAGACTAGTCCTACTTCTCTATGTGTAGTCAGGTAGACTAGTCCTACTTCTATATGTGTTGTCGGGTAGACTAGTCCTACTTCTATATGTGTAGTCGGGTAGACTAGTCCTACTTCTATATGTGTAACCGAGTAGACTAGTCCTACCTCTATATGTGTTCTCAGGTAGACTAGTCCTTCTTCTATATGTGTTGTCAGGTAGACTAGTCCTACTTCTATATGTGTTGTCAGGTAGACTAGTCCTACTTCTATATGTGTTGTCAGGTAGACTAGTCCTACTTCTATATGTGTAACCAGGTCGACTAGTCCTACTTCTATATGTGTAACCAGGTAGACTAGTCCTAGTTCTATATGTGTAACCAGGTAGAATAGTCCTAGTTCTATATGTGTAACCAGGTAGACTAGTCCTACTTCTATATGTATAACCAGGTAGACTAGTCCTACTACTATATGAGTAACCAGGTAGACTAGTCCTACTTCTATATGTGTGATCGGGTAGACTAGTCCTACTTCTATATGTGTAGTCGGGTAGACTAGTCCTACTTCTATATGTGTAACCGGGTAGACTAGTCCTACTTCTATATGTGTTGTCGGGTAGACTAGTCCTACTTCTATATGTGTAACCAGGTAGACTAGTCCTACTTCTATATGTGTAGTCAGGTAGACTAGTCCTACTTCTATATGTGTTGTCGGGTAGACTAGTCCTACTTCTATATGTGTAGTCGGGTAGACTAGTCCTACTTCTATATGTGTAACCGGGTAGACTAGTCCTACTTCTATATGTGTTGTCAGGTAGACTAGTCCTACTTCTATATGTGTTGTCAGGTAGACTAGTCCTACTTCTGTATGTGTAACCAGGTAGACTAGTCCTACTTCTGTATGTGTAACCAGGTAGACTAGTCCTACTTCTATATGTGTAACCAGGTAGACTAGTCCTACTACTATATGTGTAACCAGGTAGACTAGTCCTACTTCTATATGTGTAACCAGGTAGACTAGTCCTACTTCTATATGTGTAACCAGGTAGACTAGTCCTACTTCTATTTGTGTAACCAGGTAGACTAGTCCTACTTCTATATGTGTAACCAGGTAGACTAGTCCTACTTCTACAGGGGGGAGAAC
This sequence comes from Salvelinus namaycush, assembly GCF_016432855.1. Taxonomy (NCBI): domain Eukaryota; kingdom Metazoa; phylum Chordata; class Actinopteri; order Salmoniformes; family Salmonidae; genus Salvelinus; species Salvelinus namaycush. The sequence continues at coordinate 55,998 of NW_024061475.1, forward strand.
AAGTATTTGATACACTGCCGATTTTGCAGGTTATCCTACTTACAAAGCATGTAGAGGTCTGTAATTTTTATCATCGGTACACTTCAACTGTGAGAGACGGAATCCAAAACAAAAATCCAGAAAATCACATTGTATGATTTTTAAGTGATTAATTTGCATTTTATTGCATGACATCAGTATTTGGTACATCAGAAAAGCAGAACTTAATTCTTGGTACAGAAACCTTTGTTTGCAATTACAGAGATCATGTGTTTCCTGTAGTTCTTGACCAGGTTTGCACACACTGCAGCAGGGATTTTGGCCCACTCCTCCATACAGACCGTCTCCAGATCCTTCAGGTTTCAGGGCTGTCGCTGGGCAATACGGACTTTCAGCTCCCTCCAAAGATTTTCTATTGGGTTCAGGTCTGGAGACTGGCTAGGCCACTCCAGGACCTTGAGATGCTTCTTACGGAGCCACTCCTTAGTTGCCCTGGCTGTGTGTTTCGGGTCGTTGTCATGCTGGAAGACCCAGCCACGACCCATCTTCAATGCTCTTACTGAGGGAAGGAGGTTGTTGGCCAAGATCTCGCGATACATGGCCCCATCCATCCTCCCCTCAATACGGTGCAGTCGTCCTGTCCCCTTTGCAGAAAAGCATCACCAAAGAATGATGTTTCCACCTCCAAGCTTCACGGTTGGGATGGTGTTCTTGGGGTTGTACTCATCCTTCTTCTTCCTCCAAACACGGCGAGTGGAGTTTAGACCAAAAAGCTTTATTTTTGTCTCATCAGACCACATGACCTTCTCCCATTCCTCCTCTGGATCATCCAGATGGTCATTGGCAAACTTCAGACAGGCCTGGACATGCGCTGGCTTGAGCAGGGGGACCTTACGTGCGCTGCAGGATTTTAATCCATGACGGCGTAGTGTGTTACTAATGGTTTTCTTTGAGACTGTGGTCCCAGCTCTCTTCAGGTCATTGACTAGGTCTTGCCGTGTAGTTTTGGGCTGATCCCTCACCTCATGACCATTGATGCCTCACGAGGTGAGATCTTGCATGGAGCCCCAGACGAAGGGTGATTGACCGTCATCTTGAACTTCTTCCATTTTCTAATAATTGCGCCAACAGTTGTTGCCTTCTCACCAAACTGCTTGCCTATTGTCCTGTCGCCCATCCCAGCCTTGTGCAGGTCTACAATTTTATCTCTGGTCTTGGCCATTGTGGAGAGGTTGGAGTCTGTTTGATTGAGTGTGTGGACAGGTGTCTTTTATACAGGTAACGAGTTCAAACAGGTGCAGTTAATACAGGTATTGAGTGGAGAACAGGAGGGCTTCTTAAAGAAAAACTAACAGGTCTGTGAGAGCCGGAATTCTTACTGGTTGGTAGGTGATCAAATACTTATGTCATGCAATAAAATGCCCTTTCCTGGGTTGGTGAAGAGCGGTATTACATTTTAAGGAATAAATCCAAGCCTCACTCATCACCTGTGGACGGTGGTGCTTCCAGTGAGGCGTGGATTTAATAGTATGTTATACCTAGTTTCCCTCCTTCAGGGAACAGTAGTTATAGTCATAACGTTACGCTTGTCATATGATGAACTTGTAATCCAAGATGGCGTAGCATTAAGACATGTTTGTTGTAAATATTATGTTTTTTTGTTGTTGTTGTATATATTGCAATATATTTCAATCTTTTTCCATGTTTAAATTAAATATACCTTCCGGCAACCCGCCTCACCCAATGTGATACGGATCTGCTATTTTTTAGACCTTATAGCTAGAACCTCCATCAGAACCTAGCCGTCAGAAGCTAACCAGCTAATTAGCTACTAGCTATTTAGTCATTGTTAGCCACTGCTAGCGGCCTTTACCCTTTTAGCTCAGCTTATAAAAATTCATAAAACATACAGTGTCATACATCAGTTTAAAGATGAACTTCTTGTTCATCCAACCACGGTGTCAGATTTCAAATAGGCTTTACGGCGAAAGCATACCTTGCGATTATCTGAGAACAGCGCCCAGCAGACAAATCATTACAAACAGTTACCAGCCAAGTAGAGTTACACAAGTCAGAAATAGCAATAAAATTAATCACTTACCTTTGATGATCTTCATATTGTTGCACTCACAAGACTCCCATTTACTCAATAAATGTTAGTTTTGTTTGATAAAGTCTCTCTTTATATCCAAAAACCTCAGTTTTGTTCAATAATCCACAGGCTCAAAGGAAACCGGACAATAATAATAAACAATAATCGGTCGACCTCTACTCTGGACGGTTCTGACTTAGAATATGTGGACAACTATAAATACCTAGGTGTCTGGCTAGACTGTAAACTCTCCTTCCAGACTTATATTAAGCATTTCCAATCCAAAATTAAATCTAGAATCTGCTTCCTATTTCACGTCAAAGCCTCCGTCACTCACGCTGCCAAACATACCCTCGTAAAACTGACTATCCTACCGATCCTTGACTTTGGCGATGTTATTTTCAAAATAGCCTCCAACACTCTACTCAGCAAACTGGATGCACCAAAGCCCCATATACCACCCACCACTAAGACCTGTATGCTCTCGTCGGCTGGCCCTCGCTACATATTCGTCTCCAAACCCACTTTCTCCAGGTCATCTATAAGTCTTTGCTAGGCCGCCTTCACTCAGCTCACTGGTCACCATAGCAACACCCACCCGTAGCACGCGCTCCAGCAGGTATATCTCACTGGTCATCCCCAAAGCCAACACCTCCTTTGGCCGCCTTTTCCTTCCAGTTCTCTGCTGCCAATGACTGGAACGAATTGCAAAAATCGCTGAAGTTGGAGACTTATATCTCCCTCACTAACTTTAAGCATCAGCTATCTGAGCAGCTTACCGATCGCTGCAGCTGTACACAGCCCATCTGTAAATAGCCCATCCAACTGCCTACCTCATCCCCATATTTTTATTTACTTTTTTTGCTCTTTTGCACACCAGTATTTCTACTTGCACATCATCTATCACTCCAGTGTAAACCTGTTTGGGCTGCAAGGGGCAGTATTGAGTAGCCAGATAAAAGGTGCCCATTTCAAACGGCCTCGTACTCAATTCTTGCTCGTACAATATGCATATTATTATTACTATTGGATAGAAAACACTCTCTAGTTTCTAAAACCGTTTGAATTATTTCTCTGAGTGAAACAGAACTCATTCTGCAGCACACTTCCTGACCAGGAAGTGGAAAGTCTGAAACCGAGGCTCTCTTCTACTTCCTGCCTATAAATGGTCATGAGATCTATTAGTATACATGCACGTCATACACCTTCCTCTGGATGTCAAGAGGCTTTGAGAGAAGAAATGAGGTGATTATCTTGGTCTGAGATGGAACACATCATCTTGGAATGACGTGTCCCCCATTTTCGGTACTCTGAAGAGCGCGAGGTGGACAGTGGGATTGCCTTCTCTTTAGCTGCCGTAATAGGCGACTACTTTTTCCGGCTTTGATTTTATTTGATACATGTCACCATATCATCGTAAAGTATGTTTTTTCAATATAGTTTCATCAGATTATTGAAAATTTTTCGGGAGTTTTGCCGTGTTCCGTTCTCTTCCGTTTGTTGACATGGAGAGATTCGCGCCACTTGGCTAGTGTGCATGCTAATTGAAGACGGAAAGTTGCCGTTCTAAATCCAAACAACAACTGTTCTGGACAAAGGACACCTTGTCCAACATTCTGACGGAAGATCACCAAAAGTAAGAAACATTTTATGATGCTATTTCATATATCTGTCGTCTATGTGAATTAGTCGTCGGCGCCCAAGTGTTTCTGGCTATTGTGGCTACGCTAATATAACGCTACATTTTGTTTTCGCTGTAAAACACTTAATAAATCGGAAATATTGTCTGGAATCACAAGATGCCTGTCTTTCATTTGCTGTACACTATGTATTTTTCAGAAATGTTTTATGATGAGTAATTAGGTATTTGACGTTGGTGTCTGTAAATATTATGGCTGCTTTCGGTGCAATTTCTGATTTGTAGCTGCAATGTAAACTATGATTTATACCTGAAATATGCACATCTTTCTAACAAAACATATGCTATACAATAAATATGTTATCAGACTGTCATCTGATGAAGTTGTTTCTTGGTTAGTGGCTATTTATATCTTTATTTGGTCGAATTTGTGATAGCTACTGATGGAGTAAAAAACTGGTGGAGTAAAAAAAGTGGTGTCTTTTGCTAACGTGGTTAGCTAATAGATTTACATATTGTGTCTTCCCTGTAAAACATTTTAAAAATCGGACATGTTGGCTGGATTCACAAGATGTGTACCTTTCATATGCTGTATTGGACTTGTTAATGTGTGAAAGTTAAATATTTAAAAAAATATATATTTTGAATTTCGCGCCCTGCACTTTGAGCTGGCTGTTGTCATAAGTGTACCGACGTCGGGCTTGCAGCCAGAAGAAGTTAATTTGCTAAATTGTAGTTCATGAATCTGTAGTTCATTCAAACATTATATTAAACAGGACATTCAAATTAGCCTTACAATTATAATCCAAAGTAGTGTGAAATGCACTAATAAGCAACCTGTAAATGACATTGTGAAAAACTAAAATCTTTGTTCACCATTTTTGCTCCAGGCAGATATACTACATCCATAACTAGCGGTTTCCTCATTACCAGATATACTACATCCATAACTAGTGGTTTCCTCATTACCAGATATACTACATCCATAACTAGTGGTTTCCTCATTACCAGATACACTACATCCATAACTAGTGGTTTCCTCATTACCAGATACACTACATCCATAACTAGTGGTTTCCTCATTACCAGATGTACTACATCCATAACTAGCGGTTTCCTCATTACCAGATGTACTTCATCCATAACTAGTGGTTTCCTCATTACCAGATATACTACATCCATAACTAGTGGTTTCCTCATTACCAGATATACTACATCCATAACTAGTGGTTTCCTCATTAGCAGATTTACTACATCCATAACTAGTGGTTTCCTCATGACCAGATATACTACATCCATAACTAGTGGTTTCCTCATTACCAGATATACTACATCCATAACTAGTGGTTTCCTCATTACCAGATATACTACATCCATAACTAGTGGTTTCCTCATTACCAGATATACTACATCCATAACTAGTGGTTTCCTCATTAGCAGATATACTACATCCATAACTAGTGGTTTCCTCATTAGCAGATATACTACATCCATAACTAGTGGTTTCCTCATTAGCAGATATACTACATCCATAACTAGTGGTTTCCTCATTACCAGATATACTACATCCATAACTAGTGGTTTCCTCATTTGCAGGGAGGAGTTTCTACAATCAAATAATATGTGCTTTGCCCTCGTGCTGCAATTTTAGCAAACACAGAAAGGGGCCTATATTGGAGACCAAAAGTCATCTGGCACACTGCTTAGAGTTTCAACAACATTAATAACTTATTTCTAGCCTACAATCATTGATGTTACTACTAATGTGAAAGCAAGACAAACTATGACTATTCTTGCTCATTTTAAGACGATTGTTAAATAATGTTAACATTCATTACAGACGTCAATTGTTATACAACATCATGGCTACGCTGTTGGCATCACCTTTTATAGTGGATTACCGCTGTTGTGGGACTTTAATCATCTCTATGACTTTGTTGTTCACACAGGAGAGATACGGGACTATCGTGGATCCTCTGGGGAGCCTCAACAACCTCATGATGCTGAAGAGGCAGAGAAGAGTCTCTCCAGATCAGGACACCTCAATAATCACCTGCAGAGATCCACAGGGAGGAGAACTCACTGCTGCTCTGACTGTGGGAAGAGATTCACCTCCTCATCAGACATTAAAATTCATCAGAGAATCCACACAGGAGAGAAACCTTATAGCTGTGGGCAATGTGGGAAGAGATGTACTACATCTAGCAATCTGACTGTACACCAGAGAACACACACAGGAGAGAAACCTTACAGCTGTGATCAATGTGGGGAGAGTTTTACTACATCTAGCAGTCTGACTGTACACCAGAGAAGACACACAGGAGAGAAACCTTATAGCTGTGGTCAATGTGGGAAGAGTTTTGGTCAATCTAGCACTCTGACTCTACACCAGGGAATACACACAGGAGATAAATATTTTAGCTGTGGTCAATGTGGGAAGAGTTTTACAACATCTATCCAGCTGACATTACACCATAGAACACACACAGGAGAGAAACCTTATAGCTGTGATCAATGTGGGAAGAGTTTTACAACATCTGGCCAGCTGACATCACACAAGAGAACACACACAGGAGAGAAACCTTATAGCTGTGGTCAATGTGGGAAGAGTTTTACTCAGTCAACCAGCCTGATATCACACCAGAGAACACACACAGGAGAGAAACCTTATAGCTGTGGTCAATGTGGGAAGAGTTTTGGTGCATCTAGCACTCTGACTCTACACCAGAGAATACACACAGGAGAGAAACCTTATAGCTGTGGTCAATGTGGGAAGAGTTTTACTCAGTCAACCAGCCTGATATCACACCAGAGAACACACACAGGAGAGAAACCTTATAGCTGTGGTCAATGTGGGAAGAGTTTTACTCAGTCAACCAGCCTGATATCACACCAGAGAATACACACAGGAGAGAAACCTTATAGCTGTGGTCAATGTGGGAAGAGTTTTGGTAGATCTGACCAGCTGACATTACACCAGATAACACACACAGGAGAGAAATCTTACAGCTGTGATCAATGTGGGAAGAGATGTACTACATCTGGCTCTCTGACTGTACACCAGAGAATACACACAGGAGAGAAACCTTATAGCTGTGGTCAATGTGGGAAGAGTTTTGCTGCATCTAGAACTCTGACTCTACACCAGAGAACACACACAGGAGAGAAACCTCATAGCTGTGATTTGTGTGACAAGAGATACTATGATAAAAGATATCTGATCAAACATCAGAAAATACATGGAGTTGTTTCATGATATCAATGAAATAATGTCACAATGTAGAATGTTTTAACAGTGTAGAAGGAGTATTTTAATGATGTCACAATGTAGAATGTTTTAACATTGTAGAAGGAGTATTTTAAGGAGTTTCACAATGTAGAACCCTAAACGTTTGCCCCATTCAATTGATTTCAGCGTAATATGGATATTAGCCTCAGGAAAAATCCAGGCTCTGAATTGAAAGAGTACTATTTATGTGATTTAACAAAAAGTGACTAACACAAAAAGAGCTGTGTTACACTTACCGTGTTGGTGACCGACTTGAATCAAAATGGAACACCTCAAAATGTAGCGAGCTGTTTTCTACAAGTTGTCCTCTAACCAGTGATGTATAACATTATTCCCAGATTCCGTGTGGTTTTTCAGCTGTCATTTTTAACAGGACATCCAACCTCATCTCCCTCCTCTCGCACAATTGTTTCAACGTGATATCGATGAGTGATGACAAATAAGTGTTGCGTTCCTTTGTTTAGTGACCCCTAAATTTAAATGCATCACTCCAAAATGTAGCTGACTGTCTTCTGCAGGTTGTCCTCTAACCAGTGAGCTAAAATATATCTCCCATTTCCATGTGTTTTTTAGTTGTGTTTCAACATCACGTACATCCTGATTTCCCCCCTAATCGATATCAATGATTTATACATATTACTTTATGTTCTATATTATACATACAATACATATTAACAAACATTTGGTTTTGATATTTCCTATTTCCAATTCATGTAACATTTAGTAATCATAATTATTTATGCAATCAACTGACAATTTTCGGGTATAATTATATTGACGTTGTTGCCCTTCTTTTAGAATATCAGGGTTCATGTTCAGATGTGCCAACCCAAATGTACTAGAGCATGACATTGGGGACTGGGACTTCCTGTCTTTAAGTTTGGTGTGGGTTTTTCTTTTGTTTGCCTCTTCTTGGGCAGATTTAGTGGGTCTCATGGTGGGTATCTTTTAGGTCCCAGTTGTTGTTACTAGTCAACTTTCAGTGGACACTGAGAGCAAAACTGCAACATTATGTTATAATACTTTTATTGCATCAAATGGTTGTTTTATGCAACAGAATAGATGGTTCTTAGAACTATTGTGTCTGTGTTCTACTGAGGATGGGCCTCTGGGAGAAAACACTGACAGGAGATTTACAATGTCTTTTGGGTGATAAAACCTGAAGAGACCGCATTCCAGAGCATGAGTTAATGTTTCTGTTCTATATGGTACCAGGGAGAGATGACCCCAGGGCCAGACCCTGGTCTCTACACAAAGAGTACTGTTTTTACAGCAGATACTGTCTGCTGTGAATTATAAGTATCTTTCATACAAATCTTAACCTTGTGACCCGTTCTATACATCTGTTGTTTGTCATGTAGGTTGAAAGGGGTGTATCTTGGCTATAAAAGACCTTTGTACTTTTGTCTCGTGGCTCTCAATGAATCTTCTGGGGGTGATTCGTCAACCAGCCATCATTATCGTAGAGCACTCAATTGATTCACTTTATATGTGTGTGTTGTATTGACCTGCTCCCTTATTAATAAGTGAATAAAGATTTAGTTTAAGAATAACTCTGACTTGTGTGATAAGTTTGTCTCCTCATTTGATATTAAAGAAATTAACAACCACATTTGGTGATGGGGATGTGAATCTTCACTTGGTGACCGCTTCTGACGATCTGGGTAAATCGTGCACTTGGGATCTCAGGGAAACCACGCTTCGGGAACGGAGCAGATGGACCCACCTTTGATCTGAGAGGCAGTGAGCCGAGTGGATACCACATCTCGAACGTAGTTTAAAAAAAGGAAAAGTGTGTATTCCTGTGTGAGGGGGGCACCTTGGAGGTGTGAAGAGGGCTTAGCCAGCTATCTGTGTGAACTGGATGAAAACTGGAATCTGTGTTTACTAGTTAAGACCATGTATGATATAGTATAAGCTAGTAAGGTGCACCTGTAATTATTCCCAGTATGAGAGGAGTTGCTAGATTGATTAATTAAACCTAGCAAGTCAGAGTGAAACAATGTGGCTGATTAGCTGTTGAAGTGTCCCGTCCACTAGATTATACGTCACAGTGGCAGAATCACCTGAAAGACGCACATCGCCATCTGCTGACTGGAGTTGGTATCGCAGTTGAGAAAATACTTTCAGACAAAAAGCTAAATAGCGACTGCCCCTAAAAACCAACGACTCCCTTTGAAAACGGGCGATGCGGCATCAGAAACATTTATTATAGTGTAAAAATGTACTACAAAGTGCAGCTAAATAAAATAACTTTGGTCATACCCAGTCAGCACGTGACGTCCAAGGACATTGAATTATGGGCGATATCAGGTCTGTCTGTTGTGGCCGCTATTTCGCCCCAAAATAGTCATCCCAAATCGGGCTGTGTATAACTATGTAAATGTCTCTCGAACAAGGTGACTTTTATCCATATACACTCTAAAAAGTAAAGGTTCCTGGAGTATCCTTTAGGGGGTTTTCAAATTGAAACTGTGGGGAACCCCTAAAAGTTATTTGAAGAACATTTTGTGGGAACTCCTATAAGTTATTTGAAGAACCCCTTATCATGGTTCATCAAAGAACTTTTTGGGGTTCATTTTTTAACTTCTTGCGAATATAGGGGGTGCTGTTTCGACTTAGCATAAATTGGTCTCCAGATTAAACTGCCTAGTACTCAATTCTTGCTCGTACAATATGCATATTATTATTATTATTGGATAGAAAACACTCTCTAGTTTCTATAACCGTTGGAATTATGTCTCTGAGTGGAACAGAACTCATTCTACAGCACTTTTCCTGACAGGGAGTGAGATTTCAGAAATCTTGGCCTCTGGTCCCAGGTCAGTTTTAATGTCCCTGTGAATGCTATGGGGATACAAACACTGCCTACGCCTTCCTCTAGATGTCAGTAAGTGGTGACAATTTGAATGGAGTCGATTGCGCAATCAGGGCCTGTATAAAACACCAAAGAGCGGAAGTACATGTCTTTTCTTCCCTGCGCTTGGCGCACGATGGACGTCGGACTGGCCTCTTTCCAAGCTTTGGTTTAGCCAGTAATATATCGCCGGTCATGTTTTTACTCGTTATAGGTGTTAAAAACATCATAAGGTAGTTAATTTAAACCGTTTTATAGCAATTTATATCCGTTTAGTGCGATTTTCTGGCATTTCTTTGTGACGCACTTCCAAGAGCTGGGCACTTTTCTAGTACATGCCGAACGTTAGTGGCCATTTCGACGGGACAAGAGGACATCTTTCGACCAAAAGACGATTAGACCGGAGAAAGGATACATTGCCCAAGATTCTGATGGAAGATCAGCTCATAGTAAGAACTATTTATGATGATAAATCGTTGTTCTGTAGAAAAATGTTAAACGCATATTCCGCCATTTTCTTTGGGGTAGCTTCGCTTTGGCGCACCCGGTATTGCACAGTAAGGATAATTTTAAAAATGTAATTCAGCGATTGCATTAAGAACTAATTTGTCTTTCAATAGCTGTCCACCCTGTATTTTTTAGTCAAGTTTATGAATATTTATTCATTAGACTAGATCACTGTCCAATATGGCGCCCGACATTTTCAGGCCAGTTTTGCTACTATTCTCATTGTATAACCACGGTTTTTTGTGGCTAAATATGCACATTTTCGAACAAACTCTATATGTATGTTGTAATATGATGTTACAGGAGTGTCATCGGAAGAATTCTGAGAAGGTTAGTGAAAAAATTAATACATTTTGGTGGTGATAATGCTATCGCTCTTTTTGCCTTGAATCAATGCTCGGGTAACGTTTGCACATGTGGTATGCTAATATAACGATTTATTGTGTTTTCGCTGTAAAACACTTAGAAAATCTGAAATATTGTCTGAATTCACAAGATCTGTGTCTTTCCATTGCTGTGAGCTGTGTATTTTTAAGAAATGTTTTATGATTAGTAATTAGGTAATACACGTTGCTCTCTGTAGTAATTCTAGTCGCTTTGGGGAGATTTGTGATGGTGGCTGCAATGGCAAACTATGATTTATACCTGAAATATGCACATTTTTCTAACAAAACCTATGCTATACAATAAATATGTTATCAGACTGTCATCTGATGAAGTTTTTTCTTGGTTAGTGGCTATTTATATCTTTATTTGGTCGAATTGGTGATAGCTGGTGATGGAGTGAAAAAATAGTGGAGTAAGAAAAATGGTGTCTTTTGCTAACGTGGTTAGCTAATAGATTTACATATTGTGTCTTCCCTGTAAAACATTTTAAAAATCAGAAATGATGGCTTTATTCACAAGATCTGTATCTTTCATTTGGTGTCTTGGACTTGTGATTTAATGATATTTAGATGCTACTATTTACTTGTGACGCTATGCTAGCTATGCTAGTCAGTGGGGGGTGGTGGGGGGTGCTCCCGGATCCGGGTTTGGGAGGTGTTAGAGTTAACTCCCTGTCCACCCTCCCTGCATTACAAAACATATTTTAATACAAATATTGACTTAAATAATTAATTTTTTATTTAGTGGCACCACAAATGTGAATTAATATTTACAAAACAATTTACCAAACAAAACACATTACAAAATTGCAACATTTCTGCAGACATGTCAGACCACAATAAATAATACATTTACTTTGTATAGTGCTTTTCATGACATTTAAAAATATATAAATAATAATGTACAATAAAAACAACATACATTAAAAATGAATCATAGGTAAACTAACAATATTGTAGACTTGATGCTAAATACAGATTTTTCAGCTTTAGTGTGTATATCGTATCCACTTTGTTATGTTAGGAAGTTTGCCATCTTTATGACCGGCCCTGGTAACTTCACCCCAACTTCTCTTATCCCCAGAACACAGTAACTTTAGAACATAAATAAAAAATACAGCCCTAGCAGAGCCCCATGTCCCATGGGGACGTCCTCGAGGGCGTGGATGTTCTCCCCCACCAAAGACCAGCGGGATTTCACTCTCAGAGCGGTGAAATCTGTGTCAACAAAGGTAAGAAAAGATTAATACACATACAATTAACAAAGAACATAACACATGTTCAGCTGTAGTTTTATATAAGCATGCACACCTATGTTTATGAAGAAACAGATGATTGGTGCATAGGCATACCTTGTCACGGACATAAAGGCCACTCGGGTCCTCATTGAAGAGGTAGGGCAAGAGCAGAATCGCTGCTGTGGTCTCCAGTCCTAGTAAAGTAAAGAAACGATCTTACTACACTTGCTAATTTTATTACAAAATACATTAGAGAAAGGGAAGGAATAAGAGCAAATACCTCTTCTGTATTGTCCTTCAGGGACTGTCAAAATAGCAGGATGATGTCCTCACCCCTGCCTCGCCTCTCTACCTCTGATAGTCCTTGAATTATATTTTTGTCTATATCCATTCCATGGACTTTATGCATTTCTGAGAAGATCTGAAAAGATCATTTGCACACATTTGTATGCTAATAGATGTCAGTTTGTATTGACTGCTATGTAGGTTAAATGTACACTTCAAATGCAGCTGCCCTACAACATATCTGTACCTTCTTCTTGATCCCAATTGCATTGTGTCCATGTTCTGTCCTATAAGAATTTCAAAGGAAGAGAAAATGTGTCAAAGAATAGTCTTACAAGCATTAAAATATATATATTCAATAAATATTGAAAGATAAATGGCATCGACATGTAATGTAAAATAGAAGAACATATTGGAGAAAGCACTAGCCAATACAGTACTGCCATACAGTAACAGTACTGCCATACAGGCCTAATATCACATTTCAAGATATCTTTGTACACAAATTAATTAATATTTTATCAGGCTGACTTGAAAGATTATACGCAACATTTTGCTGCGTGGCAATACTGTGTTTGGATTCTGAAGGGCATTTATACAAAAGAGGTAGTCTAGACACTGTATTAATACCATTATGCATTTGAATCCCATCTAGAGCTACCATCTCAGATATTACTTTCCCTCCACAAGGGGGTGGACATGTAACGTTTCCAAAATGGGATAGTATTGTACATGTAACGTTTCCAAAATGGGATAGTATTGTCCATGTAACGTTTCCAAAATGGGATAGTATTGTCCATGTAACGTCTCCAAAATGGGATAGTATTGTACATGTAACGTTTCCAAAATGGGATACTATTGTACATGTAACGTCTCCAAAATGGGATAGTATTGTCCATGTAACGTTTCCAAAATGGGATAGTATTGTACATGTAACGTTTCCAAAATGGGATAGTATTGTCCATGTAACGTTTCCAAAATGGGATAGTATTGTCCATGTAACGTTTCCAAAATGGGATAGTATTGTACATGTAACGTTTCCAAAATGGGATAGTATTGTCCATGTAACGTTTCCAAAATGGGATAGTATTGTCCAGGTAATGTTTCCAAAATGGGATAATATTGTCCATGTAACGTTTCCAAAATGGGATAGTATTGTTCATGTAACGTTTCCAAAATGGGATAGTATTGTCCATGTAACGTCTGTGTTGGCGCCCCCCCTTGGTTTGTGCTGTTGTGGAGATCTTTGTGGGCTATACTCGGCCTTGTCTCAGGATTGGAAGTTGGTGGTTGAAGATATCCCTCTAGTGGTGCGGGGGCTGTGCTTTGGCAAAGTGGGTGGGGTTATATCCTTCCTGTTTGGCCCTGTCCGGAGGTATCATCGGATGGGGCCACAGTGTCTCCTGACCCCTCCTGTCTCAGCCTCTTGGCCATGTTCTGTTATAATCTCCACCCGGCACAGCCAGAAGAGGACTGGCCACCCCTCATAGCCTGGTTCCTCTCTAGGTTTCTTCCTAGGTTTTGGCCTGTCTATGGAGTTTTTCCTAGCCACCGTGCTTCTACACCTGCATTGCTTGCTGTTTGGGGTTTTAGGCTGGGTTTCTGTACAGCACTTCGAGATATTAGCTGATGTACAAAGGGCTATATAAAATAAACTTGATTTGATTTGATAATAGTATTGTACATGTAACGTTTCCAAAATGGGATAGTATTGTCCATGTAACGTTTCCAAAATAGGATAGTATTGTACATGTAACGTTTCCAAAATGGGATAGTATTGTACATGTAACGTTTCCAAAATGGGATAGTATTGTCCATGTAACGTTATGCCCCCTTGTGAGTTAATAGTATTGCATGCTGTAGCAGGCTATATAAAGAGGAAGACCTCCATTGACGATTCAGTTCGTTGTAACATCTCGTCTGGACAGGTCACCGTCCTTAGTTAGTTAGTTAACTTTAGCTAGTTCATTGTCACAAAAGTGAGAACTGCTCTAGATTGGAAACTTACGTTAATGAGTGTAAAGCCATGTTGGCTTTATGGAAACGATATACAATATATGTGAAAGAATATAGTTCAGGAAATAATGCAAACCTAGTTCTGCCTAGTTAGGACATAACGTTAGCTAGCTAGATAACGGTACTGTACTGTAGCTCATACAACGCCGAAGGTCAAACCCGGCTTTCTAATATTTACGTTAATTAGCTATAGTAACGTTATGGAAGCTATTCACAGAAAACCATAATTGTCTTCGTTATTCATTATTAGTATGTTATATTATTATATAAATTATTTCTAGACATATTCAGAACCAAACATCAACCCAACTTAACCTTTTTAACTGTTGTCGCATCCAAACTTGCCACCATCGTTTTCAGTTGTAATTGCGAAGTTCCCGGAAGAAGTCCAGCAACAACGGAGGTTCCTCGATGAACCCACCTTCTAACAAGTTCTTTGAAGAACCTTTTGGGGCTGGTTTTCATTGACCAAGAACCCTACGGTTCTTAGGGGAACTGAGAACAACTCCAGTTGAACCCTTCATTTTTAGAGTTGTAGTCGGCTCTATTTACTCTCAGATTCAAAACATGATGATTAGCATCAACGATCAAGTCAGCTGCTGCTGCTCCAATACAGTATGAGGTGAGACGTTGAACTGACGTTGAACCGGGTAGTCAGCTGCTGCTGCTCCAATACAGTATGAGGTGAGACGGTGAACTGATGTTGAACTGGGCAGTCAGCTGCTGCTGCTCCAATACAGTATGAGGTGAGACGGTGAACTGACGTTGAACCGGGCAGTCAGCTGCTCCAATACAGTATGAGGTGAGACGGTGAACTGATGTTGAACCGGGCAGTCAGCTGCTGCTGCTCTAATACAGTATGAGGTGAGACGGTGAACTGATGTTGAACCGGGCAGTCAGCTGCTGCTGCTCCAATACAGTATGAGGTGAGACGGTGAACTGACGTTGAACCGGGCAGTCAGCTGCTCCAATACAGATTGACTGCTATGTAGGTTAAATGTACACTTCAAATGCAGCTGTCCTACAACATATCTGTACCTTCTTCTTGATCCCAATTGCATTGTGTCCATGTTCTGTCCTATAAGAATTTCAAAGGAAGAGAAAATGTGTCAAAGAATAGTCTTACAAGCATTAAAACATATATATATATTAAATACATATTGAAAGATAAATGGCATCGACATACAATGGAATGTAAAATAGAAGAACATATTGGAGAAAGCACTAGCCAATATAGTACTGCCATACAGGCCAATTATCACATTTTAAGATATCTTTGTACACAAATTGTTCAATATTTTATCAGGCTGACGTGAAAGATTATACGCAACATTTTGCTGCGTGGCAATACTGTGTTTGGAGTCTGAAGGGCATTTATACAAAAGAGGTAGTCTAGACACTGTATTAATACCATTATGCATTTGAATCCCATCTACAGCTACCATCTAAGATATTAATTTCCCTCCACAAGGGAGCGTACATGTAACGTTTCCAAAATGGGATAGTATTGTACATGTAACGTTTCCAAAAGTGGATAGTATTGTACATGTAACGTTTCCAAAAGTGGATAGTATTGTACATGTAACGTTTCCAAAATGGGATAGTATTGTCCATGTAACGTTTCCAAAATGGGATAGTATTGTCCATGTAACATTTCCAAAATGGGATAGTATTGTCCATGTAACGTTTCCAAAATGGGATAGTATTGTACATGTAACGTTTCCAAAATGGGATAGTATTGTCCATGTAACATTTCCAAAATGGGATAGTATTGTCCATGTAACGTTTCCAAAACGGGATAGTATTGTCCATGTAACGTTTCCAAAATGGGATAGTATTGTCCATGTAACGTTTCCAAAATGGGATAGTATTGTCCATGTAACGTTTCCAAAATGGGATAGTATTGTCCATGTAACGTTTCCAAAATGGGATTGTATTGTACATGTAACGTTTCCAAAATGGGATAGTATTGTCCATGTAACGTTTCCAAAATGGGATAGTATTGTCCATGTAACGTCTCCAAAATGGGATAGTATTGTACAGGTAACGTCTCCAAAATGGGATAGTATTGTCCATGTAACGTTTCCAAAATGGGATAATATTGTACATGTAACGTTTTTCCCCCTTGTGAGTTAATAGTATAATTCCATGCTGTAGCAGGCTATATAAAGAGGAAGACCTCCATTGACGATTCATTTCGTTGTAACATCGTCTGGACAGGTCACCGTCCTTAGTTAGTTAGTTAACGACACCTCCATCTCCATAAACTACATCACACCTGCCCAGACCCACTAGAACACACCTCCATCTCCATTAACTACATCACACCTGCCCAGACCCACTAGAACACACCTCCATCTCCATTAACTACATCACACCTGTCCAGACCCACTAGAACACACCTCCATCTCCACTAACTACATCACACCTGCCAAGACCCACTAGAACACATCTCCATCTCCATTAACTACATCACACCTGCCCAGACCCACTAGAACACACCTCCATCTCCATTAACTACATCACACCTGCCCAGACCCACTAGAACACACCTCCATCTCCATTAACTACATCACACCTGCCCAGACCCACTAGAACACACCTCCATCTCCATTAACTACATCACACCTGCCCAGACCCACTACAACACACCTCCATCTCCATTAACTACATCACACCTGCCCAGACCCACTAGAACACAGCCAGCGCCCGCATCAGCACCATTTTATTTCTCTCCGTCACTTTAAACTTTTAGATAATAAAGCATTTGACCTTTCTTTTGAATTAACAACAGCGGATTGGTTGATTTCCAGGTTTTAATTAAGTATAATTTTTAAGATGATTTTTGAGAAAAGTATCGTCAAACTCTGGGGTATCTCACTGCACCCTCAAATGCCATGTTTTGAAATATACGGACAGACAGAATAAAAGTAATTTTACATTGTATAACTGTACTTCTGACAGCCAACTTTCTAACTCCGCCCATAACTTTATGACATCATAACATTCCCAGAAGGATTATTGAGTCATTGTTAGTTTTACACTGAAGACATGACTCTGCCGTTGTGCTGTAGAATTTGTGAATTTTGTCTCTTGTATAATAAGGGACTCATCATTTTGTCCCAACATCACAGGCCACAGACTTTGATGCAGTTAAAGACTTCCAAAAGTGTTTTCGCAGTTTAAGATCAACTGAGTTTTTTTAATGGTGTTTCTCCCTGTGCAACTGCCAATGTAAATCCTTTGAACGAGAAAAGTTACCAGACAGGACATATTGCTAATGTTCTTCCCATTAATAACCTGAATGACAATTAACTTGTGGGCGGTTGTGGTGATGACGTCCTATTCGATGACGTCGTCCATCGGGATTCCCCAAAAAAGAAGACGCTCTGGATTGATCACTGGAGTCAGATGTGAAGGAGGAGGTTGATCATCAGGAGTCAGATGTGAAGGAGGAGGTTGATCATCAGGAGTCAGATGTGAAGGAGGAGGTTGATCATCAGGAGTCAGATGTGAAGGAGGAGGTTGATCATCATCATCAGGAGTCAGATGTGAAGGAGGAGGTTGTTCATCAGTGAACCTCTAGGCTTGTGGCTGGGCTGGCGTTTCCACTTCCAGCTTGGTCATATATTTTGACACATTGAATGTTGATATTGTGAATCTATGTTATATATTTGTACCTCCTGTTTCATGAAGTGATGTCACTAAGTACTGGCCCTATATATACAATGCATTCGGAAAGCATTCAGACCCCTTCACTTTTCCCACATTTTGTTACGTTACAGCCTTATTCTAAAATTGATTCAATAATTTTTCCCCCTCATCAATCTACACACAATACCCAATAATGACATCACAATACCCATAAGACATCACATTGCCCCATAATGACATCACAATACCCCATAATGACAAAGCAAAAACAGGTAAATAAATGAAAACATTTTCTTTAAAAAACAAGGACATTTCTAAGTGACCCCAAACTTTTGAATGGTAGTGTACATCTACATGATGTATTGTTACACCATGTAGGAGCAGTATAGACCTAGTCTGTTCATTATATACATCTACATGATGTATTGTTACACCATGTAGGAGCAGTATAGACCTAGTCTGTTCATTATATACATCTATATGATGTATTGTTACACCATGTAGGAGCAGTATAGACCTACAGTAGCTAGCTGCTAATTTAGATGTAATATAACATAATGAAACTGCCTTAAATGTGCTGTAGTAAACATTTTTTATTCGCAGTAATCAATCAACACATTCCTGTCTTTTTATGTCTCAATATAATGGTATTATTTAATTAAATCCATTTGAAAGAATCTTTGTCTGAAAATTAAAATCTGATCCTCAACTGCGTTTCCCCTCCAGTCAGCAGACGGCGATGTGCGTCTTTCAGGCGACGCTGCCAGCGTGACGTATAATCTAGTGGACGGTTCTTCATTAACAGCTCGTCAACCACCTCGGTAGCTAGCTAGCCAACATAGCCGAAAGATTCAAGCTATTTATACGCTTTCGGTGTATATTACCTACTGTGTTTTAGACACACTTCTGTCGTATCTACTTGTTAACCTATTTAATTTAATATTACGTTATTTTTTATTAGTCAGCTATAGTAGCTGGCTGGTTAAATTAGCACTAGCCTAGTCGCTAACTATAGCTAGCTAGCTAACATCCCCCAACATGAGCTCCCTAAACTTCTCCCCTCTTGTTAAAGAAGAGGGGATCTGCTGGACGGAGAAAGAAGCTCTGGGACTGAACATTGTCGTGAAAGAGGAGAAGGAAGAAGAGGATATCACAGTAAAACAAGAAGTAGAGGGTGAGGCTGTTACAGTGAAAGAAGAAGAGAAAGACGTTTCAGTGAAAGAAGAGGAAGACGAGTTCAGAGTGAAAGAGGAAGAGGAGGATGCCGTTTTTGGAGTGAAGAAGGAAGGGGAGATGACTGTCACATTGAAAGATGAAGAGGTGGAGATAGGAGATCTGATTAACACCAGTAAGTACCGCCTTAAATTCGTATTTAACTTTCGATAATCGGAGTTGGCTCGTCAATACCTCTTCAACGGAGGGCCCAGGATGATGACTGATATGTCTAGAATCAGACGACGTAGAGAGCAAGCTACCCCTTGTTTTCTCCGTTCCGTTTCCAAAAAGTGACTTAACATTTATATTTGAGAAGGGTCGATCTGCTGACCGCAGACTGGGGGGCACGGCATGTAGTGATTTTCATGTAGTGATGTTTTACTACACATCGTGCCCCCCAATAGTGCCATGTGAGAGTTGGGTTGGCTACACCAAAGATTATGGATATACTGACAAGATGTCTCTCCGCCCTAACAAGGCGAGTCGTTGTCCACAAAGCGGCACTGCGGGTTGTCTAGCTCCCGCCTATCCTTTCTTTGGATTGGTGGATTCATCTTATTATTGTAATCTATTGTTTATGTTCTAGGGTTGTTGTCGTCAACCGCCTGTATTCAGTGGAGAGAGATGCTAAGCTACTAGCATGAATATGCACCGCCTGTATTCAATGGAGAGAGATGCTAAGCTACTAGCATGAATATGCACCGCCTGTATTCAATGGAGAGAGATGCTAAGCTACTAGCATGAATATGCACCGCCTGTATTCAATGGAGAGAGATGCTAAGCTATTAGCATGAATATGCATAGCGATCTGGAGACAACTCCTATAGTGTTTTTATTAAAGTTGTCCGTATGTCACGTGTCCACATAACAACTTAAGCATTACGAGACTGTAACTTACTGGCATGACCTAGAGAGATACAACCTACTGTAGCCTACTGGCATGACCTAGAGAGATACAACCTACTGTAACCTACTGGCATGACCTAGAGAGATACAACCTACTGTAGCCTACAGGCATGACCTAGAGAGATACAACCTACTGTAACCTACTGGCATGACCCAGAGAGTTACAACCTACTGTAACCTACTGGCATGACCTAGAGAGATACAACCTACTGTAACCTACTGGCATGACCTAGAGAGATACAACCTACTGTAACCTACTGGCATGACCTAGAGAGTTACAACCTACTGTAACCTACTGGCATGACCTAGAGAGATATAACCTACTGTAACCTACTGGCATGACCTAGAGAGATACAACCTACTGTATCCTACTGGCTTGACCTAGAGAGATACAACCTACTGTAGCCTACTGGCATGACCTAGAGTTACAACCTACTGTAGTCTACTGGCATGACCTAGAGAGTTACAACCTACTGTAGCCTACTGTCATGACCTAGAGAGATACAACCTACTGTAGCCTACTGTCATGACCTAGAGAGATACAACCTACTGTAGCCTACTGTCATGACCTAGAGAGATACAACCTACTGACCTAGAGAGCTAAAGTTATAAAATTCCTGGATTTTAAATCAATATTTTCCAGTAATAATGATAATTTGTATCTTCCTATCCACATGTGGAATCCCTCTCCTTTGTCGTCCTCTCTACACCAATAACAGACAACTACTGTGGGACTCCCAATCACGGCCGGATGTGATACAGCCTGGATTCGAACCAGGGACTGTAGTGACACCTCTTGCACTGAGATGCAGTGGCTTAGACCGCTGCATCCGTGTGTGTGTTAACTATTAGAATGCTGTACTAGAATGCTTAAAAGGCCTCTAAAATTTTAAATACCGGTTATCGGTATCGTTTTTTGGAGCAAGGAAAATATTAGATATCGGTATTAGCCAAAAATGTCAATATGTAATATCGGTGCATCCCTTTATTCTAAAATGTTTCACAATACCCCATAATGACATCACAATACCCCATAATGCCAAAGCAAAAACAGATTTAGGTTTTTTGCAAATGTATTGAAACTATTCCCCAGGATAACTAGTCTCAGAGTAATGTAAGATCCCAGGATAACTAGTCTCAGAGTAATGTAAGATCCCAGGATAACTAGTCTCAGAGTAATGTAAGATCCCAGGATAACTAGTCTCAGTGTAATGTAAGATCCCAGGCTAACTAGTCTCAGAGTAATGTAAGAACCCAGAATAACTAGTCTCAGACAAATGTAAGATCCCAGGATAACTAGTCTCATTGTAATGTAAGATCCCAGGATAACTAGTCTCAGAGTAATGTAAGAACCCAGAATAACTAGTCTCAGAGTAATGTAAGATCCCAGGATAACTAGTCTCAGTGTAATGTAAGATCCCAGGATAACTAGTCTCAGAGTAATGTAAGAACCCAGGATAACTAGTCTCAGAGTAATGTAAGATCCCAGGATAACTAGTCTCAGAGTAATGTAAGATCCCAGGATAACTGTAAATGTAAATAAATAATAAATTGTGTCTCCTGGATGTCAGACCCCCAACCCTCCAAACTGTAAATAAATAATAAAATGTGTCTCCTGGATGTCAGACCCCCAACCCTCCAAACTGTAAATAAATAATAAAATGTGTCGCCTGGATGTCAGACCCCCAACCCTCCAAACTGTAAATAAATAATAAAATGTGTATCCTGGATGTCAGACCCCCATCCCTCCAAACTGTAAATAAATAATAAAATGTGTATCCTGGATGTCAGACCCCCATCCCTCCAAACTGTAAATAAATAATAAAATGTGTCGCCTGGATGTCAGACCCCCAACCCTCCAAACTGTAAATAAATAATAAAATGTGTATCCTGGATGTCAGACCCCCAACCCTCCAAACTGTAAATAAATAATAAAATGTGTCTCCTTGGCAACATTAGAACCTCGGTACGTTTACTGTGTATGTCGAGACAAAGGAATGATGTAAACAAATAATCCAAAATATTTTTGTCAATGAGACAGTATATAAACAAAGGAATGACCGAACCCCCTTTGGTGACTGAATGCTTGTAAGGCAAACTAGATGATCAAAACATTAGATCACATCAAATAAGCCTAAGTGGTTTCACCTCCTCCCAGACTATACTGGATACTACAGTTATAACTATACATAGTTATACAGGATACTACAGTTATACTGGATACTACAGTTATAACTATACATAGTTATACAGGATACTACAGTTATACAGGATACTACAGTTATACAGGATACTACAGTTGTACAGGATACTACAGTTATAACTATACATAGTTATACAGGATACTACAGTTATAACTATACATAGTTATACAGGATACTACAGTTATACAGGATACTACAGTTATACAGGATACTACAGTTGTACAGGATACTACAGTTTTAACTATACATAGTTATACAGGATACTACAGTTATAACTATACATAGTTATTCCAAAGGTGGGCTACTTACTATCCACTGTTTGCAAGCCACCGTTGCTGATCTATTTTATTTATTTATTTCACCTTTATTTAACCAGGTAGGCAAGTTGAGAACAAGTTCTCATTTACAACTGGGACCTGGCCAAGATAAAGCAAAGCAGTTCGACACATACAAAAACACAGAGTTACACATGGAGTGTAACAAATATACAGTCAATAATACAGTAGAAAAATAAGTCTTTATACAATGTGAGCAAATGAGGTAAAGGCAAAAAAAGGCCATGGTGGCGAAGTAAATACAATATAGCAAGTAAAGCACTGGAATGGTAGATTTGCAGTGGAAGAATGTGCAAAGTAGAGATAGAAATAATGGGGTGCAAAGGAGCAAAATAAATAAATACAGTAGGGGAAGAGGTAGTTGTTTGGGCTAAATTATAGATGGGCTATGTACAGGTGCAGTAATCTATGAGCTGCTCTGACAGCTGGTGCTTAAAGCTAGTGAGGGAGAGAAGTGTTTCCAGTTTCAGAGATTTTTGTAGTTTTTTTTGTAGAAGTATGCTCCAGGAAGTATATCTCACTGGTCATCCCCAAAGCCAACACCTACGTTGGCCGACCTTTCCTTCTAGTTCTCTGCTGCCAATGACTGGAACGAATCGCAAAAATCGCTGAAGTTGGAGACTTATATCTCCCTCACTAACTTTAAGCATCAACTATCTGAGCAGCTTACCGCTCGCTGCAGCTGTACACAGCCCATCTGTAAGTAGCCCATCCATCCCCGTGTTTTTATTTACTTTTTTTGCTCACACCAGTATTTATATATTATATATGTTATATATGTTACAGTCACATATATTCTACTTGCACATCATCATCTGCACATCTATCACTCCAGTGTTAATTTGCTAAATTGTAATTACTTCGCTACTACGCCCTATTTATTGCCTTATTGCCTTTATTGCCTCTGTACTCCATTTGCACACACTGTATTGTTCATGACGTCCTCCAGTGATTTTTAACTTAACACTGTATATAGATTTTTCTATTGTGTTATTGTACTTTTGTTCATCCCAACTCTGTTGTTTGTGTCGCACTGCTTTGCTTTATCTTGGTCAGGTTGCAGTTGTAAATGAAAACTTGTTCTCAACTGGCCACCTGGTTAAATAAAGGTGAATATTTTTTTTTAATGAATTGAGTACTATCTTATTAAACAGGGACGTTGATCTGATTAACACCGGTAAATACAGTGAGTACTATCTCATAAAACAGGGGCACAAACTCTGCAGTTGTTGAAGTAATGTGTGATTTTTGAAAGGGCATTCTACACTTGAATATGTTTTTGTACTGTGAATTGTTCATGACTACCTCCAGTGATTTTAACTTTTCCTGTTGGAAAGTGATATATAAATACAGTAAAGTATAAACACACTAAAGAGAAACAAATAAATGTTTTGAGCAAAATAGTGTTTTTTTAGACAACTGCAAACTAGAAGGAGTGAGTGACGTCATAGTAAGGCCTTCAAGGAGTTGGCTTGATGGGAAGTCGTGATGTCATCCAATAGGAGACTGATCTTCATGTGAATATTCATTATTCTTTTTTAAATCCTTCCTGTTCTGTCAAGTTGGTTGTTGATCATTGCTAGAAAGCCATTTTCAAGTCTTTCCATAGATTTTAAAGACGATTTAAGTCCAAACTGTAACTAGGCCACTCAGGAACATTCAATGTCATCTTGGTAAGCTCCTCCAGTGTAGATTTGGCCTTGTGGTTTAGGTTATTGTCCTGTTAGGACAGTTTTTTGTATTCAGATCTCTGAAATACACTCTACCTACGTAACATTTAGTTTCCTTATATTACGCTGGGAAAACAGTTTTCATGGGCACAGCAATTCTAAATAATTTAAGAGTTTGCTAAATCCAATGGTTCTAACTGAAAGTCCCCTTAACTTCATTGACAACACCCAAATGGATAATGTCATTAACATGGTTTTTCAATAATTACACATAATTCTTAATACTGTAGCTGTTTAGTTAGTCACATGTTCAACTATCAGCAGCTGATCCAGGAAATCATTTTCTGAATGACAGTCACATGACAAACATCACGACATGCAACAACAACCAAAGTGCTTCTTCATTCATTACTCTGGTAAAGACAGTTATGCCGTGCTCCACGTTGGATCCAACATCCCTAACAAATTGGTGTTTATAATGTTATTGTCTGCTTGATTTACTGTAGGGTCTCGTTAGTCTGTTGGAAACAGAGATACTTAGCTCATATTGTGTAGAGAACTGTTCCTTGATGGATAGGCTATTGTATAACACACAGAGCTATTTTCCTTTATTCAGGACATTTAGAATGACATCACATTAGAGTAGCCTTGTGGGATTATTCACAAAATTATCTGGTGATCAGGTTATGAAATGTCATGACAAAGACATTTTAGTTTCCATGTTTCACCTGAAATATTAAATTGTTTATAGTCCTAGGTCTATGTTGTTGTTAGGTGAAGTTATGGGCCAATTTGGCAAACAGTGTACAAACCCTCATTGTCAGGTTGATGGAAAAGCCAAAGATCATTTTACTGGTTGAAGGGTTTTTTAAATACAAAGTGGTTGATTTGTGATGATGACACAAACATTATATTAAGCAGGACATTCAAACGAGCCGTACAATTATAATCCAAAGTAGTGTGAAATGCACTCATAAGCAACCTGGAAATGGAGGTTTCTCCCCTGAGTTTTCAGAATTCACATTCAGAATACATTGTGAAAAACTAAAATCTTTGCTCACCATTTTTGCTCCAGGCAGATATACTACATCCGTAACTAGTGGTTTCCTCATTAGCAGATATACTACATCAATAACTAGTGGTTTCCTCATTATCAGATATACTACATCCATAACTAGTGGTTTCCTCATTACCAGATATACTACATCCATAACTAGTGGTTTCCTCATTACCAGATATACTACATCCATAACTAGTGGTTTCCTCATTACCAGATATACTACATCCGTAACTAGTGGTTTCCTCATTACCAGATATACTACATCCGTAACTAGTGGTTTCCTCATTACCAGATATACTACATCCATAACTAGTGGTTTCCTCATTACCAGATATACTACATCCATAACTAGTGGTTTCCTCATTACCAGATATACTACATCCATAACTAGTGGTTTCCTCATTACCAGATATACTACATCCATAACTAGTGGTTTCCTCATTACCAGATATACTACATCCATAACTAGTGGTTTCCTCATTACCAGATATACTACATCCATAACTAGTGGTTTCCTCATTACCAGATATACTACATCCATAACTAGTGGTATCCTCATTACCAGATATACTACATCCATAACTAGTGGTATCCTCATTACCAGATATACTACATCCATAACTAGTGGTTTCCTCATTACCAGTTATACTACATCCATAACTAGCGGTTTCCTCATTAGCAGATATACTACATCCATAACTAGCGGTTTCCTCATTAGCAGATATACTACATCCATAACTAGTGGTTTCCTCATTACCAGATATACTACATCCATAACTAGTGGTTTCCTCATTACCAGATATACTACATCCATAACTAGTGGTTTCCTCATTAGCAGGGAGGAGTTTCTGCAACCAAATTGTGTTGCATCGCCCTCCTGCCGCAATTTTACAAACACAGAAAGGGGCCTATATTGGAGACCAAAAGTCATCTGGCACCCTGCTTAGGATTTCAACAACATTAATAACTTATTTAGAGCCTACAATCATCGATGTTACTACTGTGAAAATGAGAAAACAAGACAATTGTCAAATATTTTAACAGGTGTCAATTGTTGTACAACTTCATGGGTATCACCTTTTACCTCAAATTAACAGTGGATTTCTGCTGTTGGCCTTTAACCTTCTGTCTGACATTGTCATTCACACAGGAGAGAGACGGGACTATCGTGGATCCTCTGGGGAGTCTCAACAACATCATGATGCTGACGAGGCAGAGAAGAGTCTCTCCACATCAGACCTCAAGAAACACCAGCAGAGATCCACAGGGAAGAAATCTCACTGCTGCTCTGACTGTGGGAAATGTTGCAAATCTTCATCAGAACTTAAAATACACCAGCGAACACACACAGGAGAGAAACCTTATAGCTGTGATCAATGTGGGAAGAGTTTTACTAGATCTAGCTATCTAACTATACACCATAGAACACACACAGGAGAGAAACCTTATATCTGTGATCAATGTGGGAAGAGTTTTACTATATCTAGCTCTCTGACTGTACACCAGAGAACACACACAGGAGAGAAACCTTATAGCTGTGATCAATGTGGGAAGAGTTTTGCTAAATCTAGCCATCTGACTGCACACCAGAGAACACACACAGGAGAGAAATCTTATGGCTGTGATCAATGTGGGAAGAGTTTTACTCATCCAAGCAACCTGATAGTACACCTACGGGGACACACAGGAGAGAAACCATATAGCTGTGATCACTGTAGGAAGAGTTTTACTACATCTGGCTATCTAACTATACACCAGAGAACACACACAGGAGAGAAACCATTTAGCTGTGATCACTGCAGGAAGAGTTTTACTACATCTGGCAATCTAACTATACACCAGAGAACACACACAGGAGAGAAATCTTATGTCTGTGGTCAATGTGGGAAGAGTTTTACTGCATCTAGCCATCTAAATAGACACCAGAGAATACACACAGGAGATAAATCTTATGGCTGTGTTCAATGTGGCAAGAGTTTTATTCAGCTACAAACCCTGAAATCACACCGGAGAACTCACACAGGAGAGAAACCTTATAGCTGTGGTCATTGTGGGAAGAGTTTTACTACATCTAGCTATCTGACTATACACCAGAGAACACACACAGGAGAGAAACCTCATAGCTGTGATCAATGTGGGAAGAGTTTTCTTTCATCTGGTCGTCTGACAATACACCAGAGAACACACACAGGAGAGAAACCTTACAGCTGTGATCAGTGTGGGAAGAGTTTTACTACATCTAGCTATCTGACTATACACCAGAGAACACACACAGGAGAGAAGCCTTATAGCTGTGATCAATGTGACAAGAGATACTCTTATAAAAGATCTCTGATCAAACATAAGAAAAAACATACATGAAGAAGTTGTTTCATGATATCAATGAAGTATTGTCACAATGTAGAATGTTTTAACATTGTAGTAGGAGTATTTTAATGATGTCACAATGTAGAATGTTTTAACATTGTTGTAGGAGTATTCTAATGATGTCACAATGTAGAATGTTTTAACATTGTAGTAGGAGTATTTTAATGATGTCACAATGTAGAATGTTTTAACATTGTAGAAGGAGTATTTTAATGATGTCACAATGTAGAACCCTAAGCGTTTGTTAAATTGATTTTATGGAAAAAGAGGAAATATCCAGGCTCTGAATTGAAAGAGTATTATTTATGAGATTTATCAAAAAGTGACTAACATAAAAGAGCTGTGTTACACTTACCACGTTGGTGACCCACTTGAATCAAAATGCAACACTTCAAACTGTTTCTGCATATTGGTTATTGATTTGGACATGTTAAAACTGTGTTTTGACATTGCACTATTCCCATTTATCAAAATTTCATTCAAAAGACGTTGAAAATAAGACTATGCCTGAGGTCCAATATATGTTCTGTCCAGTATATGTTCTGTCCAGTATATGTTCTGTCCAGTATATGTTCTGTCCAGTATATGTTCTGTCCAGTATATGTTCGGTTGTAGTTGAAAGTGAAAGTTGAAAAGATGTCTTTTCGGGTCGATTTTTTTCAATGACTTGAAAACTGCTTAATTTCAACGTACTTGCAGCCGATACACCTATAATCAATTTTATTAACAATCTGACATCACTCCAGTATTTCTTTACAACATTCAAATGCTAATTGTCTTTATTCCACTACTGAAGAAGCATGACCCAAATCACCTCATATATTTCAAACATTCAGCCTGACGAAATATATATGTTTTATTATTCCATGCCTCACCATTAAGTGAAGTATTGCCAATATATATTAACAAAGGGGTGTACATTTGGTTTTGATATTTCATATTTACAATTTATGTAACATTTAGTAATCCTAGTTATTCATGCAACCAACTTGACATTTTTGGGTACAATTATATTGACATTGTTACCCTGCTTTTATATCCAACAACATGCCTATCTAGTGAACCCTGAAAAGAGAGAGAAGCTCCGCAGTGAGGTGGAAAGTTACTACGGATATCGCAGGAGTTTCCTCTTGAAATCAGACATGTCCGTGGTAAGGACAACTTGGTTGCTGATTATCTCAAGGGGGGGGCAGTCAAATAGGTTTGTGTTTTGCATTTAGCCAGTGAGTTACCATGGTCACAATTTATTCTGACACGTTTTTCTGTGTTGGATATTAGTTTTATCTCTTATTCTTTTCTGTATTTTTTAACTGCACTGTTGGGGGCTCGTAAGTAAGAGTTCCAAGTGTTGTATCCGGCGCATGTGACTAATACTATTTGATTTGAGTTTTGTTTGGGCTCGTTCCAAGGGGACGAGAGTTCTAGAAGCTAGTGGGTTTTAGGAAGATGAGAGTTCTAGAAGCTAGTGAGTTTTAGGAAGACGAGAGTTCTAGAAGCTAGTGAGTTTTAGGAAGATGAGAGTTCTAGAAGCTAGTGAGTTTTAGGATTCTATGGAAAGAAAAATGATTAAAAAAATAATACGATTGTATATTATTATTTAGAAGAACGTGTTTTTTCTTGTTTTTAATTGTTGACAGCCAGTAGACACTATGTTTATATTGTAGAAGGTGAAGCATTGTAGATGATTATGTGAAATGGAAGTTGTAGAGATACTCTGAATGATTGGCTATGAAAAGCCAACTGACATTTACTCCTGAGGTGCTGACATGTTGCACCCTCGACAACTACTGTGATTATTAATATTTGACCCTGCTGGTCATCTATGAACATTTGAACATCTTGGCCATGTTCTGTTATAATCTCCACCCGGCACAGCCAGAAGAGGACTGGCCACCCCTCAGAGCCTGATTCCTCTCTAGGTTTCTTCCTAGGTTCTTGTCTTTCTAGGGAGTTTTTCCTAGCCACCGTGCTTCTACACCTGCATTGCTTGCTGTTTGGGGTTTTAGGCTGGGTTTCTGTACAGCACTCTGTGACATCAGCTGATGTAAGAAAGGCTTTATAAATACATTTGATTGATTGTACAACTGAATGCATTCAACTGAAATGTGTCTTGGGAGCACTGATTGGTGTCACCTCGTTAGTCAGTATGTGTTACACCTGTGCTGGCTTGTCCATCTCGTTAGTGGGAAGGTGTTTCACCTGAGCTGGTCCAGGTTCTATTTAAGAGTGTCTGGCCCAGTGCTCCAGTTGTCTTGATAGATGTGGAGAGTCAACACCTTCAGTTGCTCCACCTTTTTGGTTTGCTTCCTGTCTTTAAGTTTGGTGTGGGTTTTTCTTTTGTTTGCCTCTTCTTGGGCAGATTTAGTGGGTCTCATGGTGGGTGTCTTTTAGGTCCCAGTTATTGTTACTAGTCAACTTCCAGTGGACACCCCCATAGTGTCTTTCAGAGCCCCTCCTAAAACCCCACCTGTTTACTTGTTGTTGTCAGTGACTCTTTGATATTTAAGGGACATTTATGTTTTCTTGCTGGAGAACGTAACAACAAACAATGGAGTAAAACATGCTTATATATTGGGTTGGAAATTGCATCATATTGTTAATATTTTAATCAAATGTAATTTCCTTAAAAAGCTCATTAGTCTTCCATTTAATTTGTTTTTACCCTTATGTTTGTTGTGTAGTAAATGTGAGATTTTGTCATTTTTTTCTTTCTGTGAAGCCATGCCTGAAATGTGATGTATAAATAAAGCTTGATTTGAACATATTGCGAAACGAATGAACCCAATGACCGACCAATCAACAGACTCTTGCAAAAGCAACACATATTTGGGGCAGCAGGTAGCCTAGTGGTTGGAGCGTAGGGCCAGTAACTGAAAATTTTGCTGGATCGAATCCCCGAGCTGACAAGGTAAAAATCTGTCATTCTGCCCCTGAACAAGGCAGTTAACCCACTGTTCCCCTGTAGACCATCATTTAAATAAGAATTTGTTCTTCCCTAGTTAAATACACAACATTTTTTTTGACAAAAAATATATATCTTGGTCCATCTTAGTATTAAAAACAGTATAAATTAAGTATATCAAAAATAGTAGTAGTGGTTTACTTTTCAATTCAGTTTATCTTCCACTATGTTCCACTATGCGGTGAAATCTGTGTCAACAAAAGTAAGAAAAGATTAATACACATACAATTAACAAAGAACATAACAAATGTTCAGCTGTAGTTTTATATCAGCATGCACACCTATGTTTATGAAGAAACAGACGATTGCTGCATAGGCATACCTTGTCACGGACATAAAGGCCACTCGGGTCCTCATTGAAGAGGTAGGGCAAGAGCTGAATCGCTAGTGTGGTCTCCAGTCCTACTAAAGTAAAGCAATGATCTTACTACAATTGCTAATTTTATTACAAAATACATTAGAGAAAGGGAAGGAATAAGAGCAAATCCCTCTTCTGTATTGTCCTTCAGGGACTGTCAAAATAGCAGGATGATGTCCTCACCCCTGCCTCGCCTCTCTACCTCTGCTAGTCCTTGAATTATCTTTTTGTCTATATCCATTCCATGGACTTGATTCATTTCCGAGAATATCTGAAAAGATCATTTGCACACATTTGTATGCTAAGAGATGTCAGTTTGTATTGACTGCTATGTAGGTTAAATGTACACTTCAAATGCAGCTGTCCTACAACAGATCTGTACCTTCTTCTTGATCCCAATTGCATTGTGTCCATGTTCTGTCCTATAAGAATTTCAAAGGAAGAGAAAATGTGTCAAAGAATAGTCTTACAAGCATTAAAACATATATATATATATGTTAGATAAATTGCTGCGTGGCAATACTGTGTTTGGATTCTGAAGGTCATTTATACAAAAGAGGTAGTCTAGACACTGTATTAATACCATTATGCATTTGAATCCCATCTCCAGCTACCATCTAAGATATTAATTTCCCTCCACAAGGGGACGCACATGTAACGTTTCCAAAATGGGATAGTATTGTACATGTAACGTTTCCAAAATGGGATAGTATTGTCAATGTAACGTTTCCAAAATGGGATAGTATTGTACATGTAACGTTTCCAAAATGGGATAGTATTGTCCATGTAACGTTTCCAAAATGGGATAGTATTGTACATGTAACGTTATGCCCCCTTGTGAGTTAATAGTATTGCATGCTGTAGCAGGCTATATAAAGAGGAAGACCTCCATTGACGATTCAGTTCGTTGTAACATTTCGTCTTGACAGGTCACCGTCCTTAGTTAGTTAGTTAACGTTAGCTAGTTCATTATCACAAAAGTAAGAACTGCTCTAGATTGGAAACTTACGTTAATGAGTGTAAAGCCATCTTGGCTTTATGGAAACGATATACAATATATGTGAAAGAATATAGTTCAGGAAATAATCCAAACCTATTTCTGCCTAGTTAGGACATAACGTTAGCTAGCTAGATAACGGTACTGTACTGTAGCTCATACAACGTCGACGGTCAAACCCGGCTTTCTAATATTTACGGTAATTAGCTATAGTAACGTTATGGAAGATATTCACAGAAAACCATCATTGTCTGCGTTATTCATTATTAGTATGTTATATTATTATAATAAATGATTTCGAGACATATTCAGAGCCAAACATCAACCCAACTTAACCTTTTTAACTGTTGTCGCATCCAAACTTGTCACCATCGTTTTCAGTTGTAATTGCGAAGTTCCCGGAAGAAGTCCAGCAACAACGGAGGTTCCTCGATGAACCCACCTTCTAACAAGTTCTTTGAAGAACCTTTTGGGGCTGTTTTTCATTGGCCAAGAACCCTGCGGTTCTTAGGGGATCTGAGGACAACTCCAGTTGAACCCTTCATTTTTAGAGTTGTAGTCGGCTCTATTTACTCTCAGATTCAAAACATGATGATTAGCATCAACGATCAAGTCAGCTGCTGCTGCTCCAATACAGTATGAGGTGAGACGGTGAACTGATGTTGAACCGGGCAGTCAGCTGCTGCTGCTCCAATACAATAGGAGGTGAGACGGTGAACTGACGTTGAACCGGGCAGTCAGCTGCTGCTGCTCCAATACAGTATGAGGTGAGACGGTGAACTGATGTTGAACCGGGCAGTCAGCTGCTGCTGCTCCAATACAGTATGAGGTGAGACGGTGAACTGATGTTGAACTGGGCAGTCAGCTGCTGCTGCTCCAATACAGTATGAGGTGAGAAGGTGAACTGACGTTGAACTGGGCAGTCAGCTGCTGCTGCTCCAATACAGTATGAGGTGAGACGGTGAACTGATGTTGAACCGGGCAGTCAGCTGCTGCTGCTCCAATACAGTAGGAGGTGAGACGGTGAACTGACGTTGAACCGGGCAGTCAGCTGCTGCTGCTCCAATACAGTATGAGGTGAGACGGTGAACTGATGTTGAACCGGGCAGTCAGCTGCTGCTGCTCCAATACAGTATGAGGTGAGACGGTGAACTGATGTTGAACTGGGCAGTCAGCTGCTGCTGCTCCAATACAGTATGAGGTGAGAAGGTGAACTGACGTTGAACTGGGCAGTCAGCTGCTGCTGCTCCAATACAGTATGAGGTGAGACGGTGAACTGATGTTGAACCGGGCAGTCAGCTGCTGCTGCTCCAATACAGTAGGAGGTGAGACGGTGAACTGACGTTGAACCGGGCAGTCAGCTGCTGCTGCTCCAATACAGTATGAGGTGAGACGGTGAACTGATGTTGAACCGGGCAGTCAGCTGCTGCTGCTCCAATACAGTATGAGGTGAGACGGTGAACTGATGTTGAACTGGGCAGTCAGCTGCTGCTGCTCCAATACAGTATGAGGTGAGAAGGTGAACTGACGTTGAACTGGGCAGTCAGCTGCTGCTGCTCCAATACAGTATGAGGTGAGACGGTGAACTGATGTTGAACCGGGCAGTCAGCTGCTGCTGCTCCAATACAGTAGGAGGTGAGACGGTGAACTGACGTTGAACCGGGCAGTCAGCTGCTGCTGCTCCAATACAGTATGAGGTGAGACGGTGAACTGATGTTGAACCGGGCAGTCAGCTGCTGCTGCTCCAATACAGTATGAGGTGAGACGGTGAACTGATGTTGAACTGGGCAGTCAGCTGCTGCTGCTCCAATACAGTATGAGGTGAGAAGGTGAACTGACGTTGAACTGGGCAGTCAGCTGCTGCTGCTCCAATACAGTATGAGGTGAGACGGTGAACTGATGTTGAACCGGGCAGTCAGCTGCTGCTGCTCCAATACAGTAGGAGGTGAGACGGTGAACTGACGTTGAACCGGGCAGTCAGCTGCTGCTGCTCCAATACAGTATGAGGTGAGACGGTGAACTGATGTTGAACCGGGCAGTCAGCTGCTGCTGCTCCAATACAGTATGAGGTGAGACGGTGAACTGATGTTGAACTGGGCAGTCAGCTGCTGCTGCTCCAATACAGTATGAGGTGAGAAGGTGAACTGACGTTGAACTGGGCAGTCAGCTGCTGCTGCTCCAATACAGTATGAGGTGAGACGGTGAACTGATGTTGAACCGGGCAGTCAGCTGCTGCTGCTCCAATACAGTATGAGGTGAGACGGTGAACTGATGTTGAACCGGGCAGTCAGCTGCTGCTGCTCCAATACAGTATGAGGTGAAACGGTGAACTGATGTTGAACCGGGCAGTCAGCTGCTGCTGCTCCAATACAGTATGAGGTGAGACGGTGAACTGACGTTGAACTGGGCAGTCAGCTGCTGCTGCTCCAATACAGTATGAGGTGAAACGGTGAACTGACCTTGAATCATAATAATTAAGTTAATAAAAATTAATTAGTGAAACTGTTAAAAATGGTAAATGGCATATTAAATATAGTACTCTATTGTTATCATATAGAAACATCATGGAATATTGTACATCATATTAAATATATTACTCTATTATTATCATATAGAAACATCATGGAATATTGTACATCATATTAAATATATTACTCTATTATTATCATATAGAAACATCATGGAATATTGTACATCATATTAAATATATTACTCTATTGTTATCATATAGAAACATAATGGAAAATTGTACATCATATTAAATATATTACGGTATTGTTATCATCTAGAAACATCATGGAATATTGTCATATCATATTAGCATCAACATACATGATTGTTTAATTCAATTTCACATAATAAGGATTTTTCATATTTTCAAGTTCAGAAGTCAGAACCCATCACCTGCTATGTAAAAGAGACAGAAGAATGCACAATGGCCAATGCTATCCGGGATCCTTGGGACATCCCTACCCTAAACCCTAACCTTAACCATTTTAAATGTCAACTTCAACGGGCTAGGGACTTCCCAAGGATGTATCTCTACCTGAAAATACATGATCTAAGTGATTGATAGTTGGTATTCAGCAGTCATAAAGCCTTATTTACTTTAATGAACTACTAAAATAGTGATTTTGTCAGACAGCATAGACAGCAGCTCTACACTTTATTGACTGACTGATCCATTCATCCTTCCATCCCTCCTCAGTCTTCCTCTCCTCTGAAGACCCAGTGAGGGTGGAGCTCAGTCAGAGAGCTGTTGAGGGACTGGTTAGGAAGAACACTTCTACAGCCAGAGAGGTGAGAGGTCACACATGGTTTAGATGGTAAATATTTATGTCCTCTTAGTGGAGTAGAGTAGAGTAGAGTCCTCAGCCTTCCTCTCCGTATTAGGTATTTGTTGTGAAATTGTTAGATATTACTGCACTGTTGGAGCTAGGAACACAAGCATTTAGTTAGATATTACTGCACTGTTGGAGCTAGAAACACAAGCATTTAGTTAGATACTACTGCACTGTTGGAGCTAGGAACACAAGCATTTAGTTAGATATTACTGTACTGTTGGAGCTAGGAACACAATCATTTAGTTGGATATTAGTGTACTGTTGGAGTTAGAAACACAAGCATTTAGTTAGATACTACTGCACTGTTGGAGCTAGGAACACAAGCATTTAGTTAGATATTACTGCACTGTTGGAGCTAGAAACACAAGCATTTAGTTAGATATTACTGCACTGTTGGAGCTAGGAACACAAGCATTTGGTTAGATATTACTGCACTGTTGGAGCTAGGAACACAAGCATTTAGTTAGATATTACTGCACTGTTGGAGCTAGGAACACAAGCATTTAGTTAGATACTACTGCACTGTTGGAGCTAGGAACACAAGCATTTGGTTAGATATTACTGCACTGTTGGAGCTAGGAACACAAGCATTTAGTTAGATATTACTGTACTGTTGGAGCTAGGAACACAAGCATTTAGTTAGATATTACTGTTGGAAACACCCCATCTCTTTACATTACTTATGCATATTCAGTGGCCTGACTGCGTCCAGACTATGTCAAAGGACCATCCTGGTAGATCTGAACCTAATGCAGCTTGGAGTGATCAGATAACAGAAGTCACATTTAGGTGCCAGGTGTAACTAAGGCTGTAGATGCTCCTTATCCATTACTTTGAGTGTTTTATATAATATGACTAAATATGTTAATTTCTGTGTTGCAGGGGCAGTCAAGAAACGGAACGGCAAGGCCACAGAACATGACCACTCCACCATCAGAGCTGTGGGAGACCACCTCAAGCCCCCGGTAGAGCCGGGGGTGGTGTTTACCACTCCACCAGCAGAGCTGTGGGAGACCACCTCAAACCCCTGGTAGAGCCGGGGGTGGTGTTTACCACTCCATCAGCAGAGCTGTGGGAGACCACCTCAAGCCCCTGGTAGAGCCGGGGGTGGTGTTTACCACTCCACCATCAGAGCTGTGGGAGACCACCTCAAACCCCTGGTAGAGCCGGGGGTGGTGTTTACCACTCCACCAGCAGAGCTGTGGGAGACCACCTCAAGCCCCTGGTAGAGCCGGGGGTGGTGTTTACCACTTCACCAGCAGAGCTGTGGGAGACCACCTCAAACCCCTGGTAGAGCCGGGGATGGTGTTTACCACTCCACCACGCCTTCAGCAGGCTGGAAAAGTGATACAGTTTTTCTTACTAAGAGGGACCAAGAGTCTGTTGATTGGTCATTGGGTTCATTTGTTGAAATCAAATCAAGCTTTATTTATACAGCACATTTCAGACATGGATTCAACAGAATGGCTTCACAGGGGGGGGAAAAATGAAATAAACAGAAATATTTAGTACACAACAAACAGAAGACTAACAACTGAAAGACTAATGAGCACCCTAAGGAAATGCCATTGATTAAAATATTAATTGGATGCAATATCCAACCCAAAATATTGTCTTGTTTTTTAGGAGGGGTTCTGAAAGACACTATGGGGGTGTCCACTGAAAGTTGACTAGTAACAACTGGGACCTAAAAGATACCCACCATGAGACCCACTAAATCTGCCCAAGAAGAGACAAACAAAAGAAAAACCCACACCAAATTTATAGACCGGAAGCAAACCAAAAAGGTAGCAAAAAAGTGGAGCAACTAAAGGTGTTGACACTCCACATCGATCAAGACAACTGGAGCCAGTAGTAAACAATGGACCTGATCCGACAGATCAGAGCTTCTGCTCTTCTCTGTCCATAAGAAACAAATGGATTGGTGGAAGAGGCAGGGCAGGAGGAAGGAGGGTGTGGTCCAACAGGCGTAGATTAGAGCCAACTTTTTCTTTTCCCGAGTTTTTGGTGTTTCAAAAGAATTAAACTTCATAAAAATTATAGCTCACAACTGTGCGGGGGGAGAGGGGTGCTAAAGAGTATTCACATATCTACACAGAATTTTTTGTATTTGATTAATTTATTTTTCCTCCTTTTCCCCCCTTCTACGCCAGTTTCAGCATTACGGTGTATCTGTGGTCCATTTGTCCCACGGCTTCCTTCAGTGATGGGTTGTGAGTGGCTCTGTTAATGAACTTCTGGCCTGGACTGTCTATTGCTGGTTGATGTCAGTCCAGATACGTTGTTAACGTACTGAAAGAAGGATCGGATGTAGCTGATGTAGACTTTCAGCACTGTCTGACACAAATAAAAAAATGAAAGTAAACAGAAATATTTAGTACACAACATACAGAAGACTAACAACTGAAAGACTAATGAGCACCCTAAGGAAATGCCAACAAAAGAAAATCCCACATCAAAAGACTGGAAGTGGAGCAACTAAAGGTGTTGACTCTCCACATCTATCAAGACAACTGGAGCACTGGGCCAGACACTAAATAGAACCTGGACCAGCTCAGGTGAAACACCTTCCCACTAACGAGATGGACAAGCCAGCACAGGTGAAACCATAGGCGGAAATCCCAGGGGGGACGGGGGAACACGACCCCCCCATCCTGGGGAAAATATGATTTGTCCCCCCCAATATATCACTGTAAACATAACTATGTAATTTCAATAATACGCAATGAAAGCACTTGTACTGATTATAGACACTTAATAGCGCGTTTTTAAATTTCACAAGATTGCGACCCCCCCGCCCTTTGCCTCACAATGGTTTGATCCACTGCCAGTTCTTTAGCTGGCAAGGTAATAGAGGGCTCGTATCTACTGTCCGAAAGGCACTCATGGTACGTAACTGACGTGAGGTAATCCAGTCAATCGCGCCTTAGCAATGTATATATTTTTTTCATGTTGCAGGGTTCACACACTAGCTGAATTTGCAGAGCTAGCGCGCAAACTAAAGCAAACATTAACTATCAAGCTAGCTAGTACCTATTCCATTTATGTGGCGTCGTCAAATATGGAATATTTGCTATCGTCAGTTTATTCCAAGATTAGCATGCGGCTGTAGTGCTTCAAAGTCCGTGTGATAAGGTTAGCGATAAACTGAAGTCCAAACTGAACAAAACTACACTCTCTTATAC
Source organism: Salvelinus namaycush (assembly GCF_016432855.1). Classification (NCBI taxonomy): domain Eukaryota; kingdom Metazoa; phylum Chordata; class Actinopteri; order Salmoniformes; family Salmonidae; genus Salvelinus; species Salvelinus namaycush. The sequence continues at coordinate 94,543 of NW_024061475.1, forward strand.
CATTGTCTTAAATATATTTAATGGTCTCGTTGCAAAAGCTAAATTGTCGCTAGTGAATTTTTTTATTTTTTTCACCTTTAACCAGGTAGCAAAGATTATAGCAAACACCACAGAAACGGAATTGGTGCTCGCTAGCTTTGCAAATTCAGCTATTGTTGGAAGCCTGCCAATATGAAACAAACTATGTTAAAATTTCAAAACGTTGCAGCATGTGTTGTGTAAATGTGTGTGTGCAGCTAGACCGGTCAGCCAGCCAGCCAGGTAGAAAAATGTCAGAAAAAAGTAAAAAGACGGACATCAGAGTATTTTTCAGTACACCAAAACGCAAAGTAAGAACTCTAGTAGCCTAATATCTCAAAGACCAGTTGATAAAATGTTCATAAGAAAGAAGTGAAATGCTAATGGAAATGTTTCACAATGATGTCATTAGGCAGAGCAGGCAACAGATGGCACACAGACAGCAGAGCAGGGGACAGATATGCAGGGACAGACTGGCAGAGACAGGGAGTCTCAGGTAAGTTTGTTGAGTCTTTGTTTGGCAGCATTATGAAAGGTTCTCAATTTTTTTGATTTGTAAAATAGGGACATAATTGGAAAATGCCATGAATACCCCCACTCTCAATTTAAACTGGTGACTGAACCAAGATTTGTTTAAGGCAATGGTATTGCTGTTGTGATTAATTGTGTAGTTTTGGGTACCGGTAGTTAGGAGTACAGCAAACACCTTATTTCTTTTCTAGGAGACAGACTGTGAGTCAGTGAGGGTGGTGAAAGGGAAAGAGCCAAGGAGAGAGACTTGAGGACAGTGTCACAGCCACGGCAGGACCAGGTGTCACCCTTGTTGCCAGCAGCACCAGTATAGGGGACAGTGGCACAGCATCGTCCAGTTACCTCAGTGATGACACAAAACCATATCAGCCACACCCACAATTTATAGAACCGCAAACTCTTGCAAACGTTTCAAGAGAGAGGAACACTGCACTGATAAGGAACATTGCTATAACTATTATTATTAGTAGTATTATAATGATTTAAACAAGTTGGGACAACCCTTCAGTTAACTACTGTACCTAACAATTATCCAGTAGTAGTGATTATGGTCCCTCAATATACATTTAACATATTACAACATAGTCTATGTGTTACAGCACTACTTTTGGTGTCCCCCTCAGGAATTGCTCCTGAGAAAATTTCATGTAATTGTCCCCTCCAAGGTTGATATCAGATTTTCGCCCCTGACCAGACTGCATATAAACCTAACTGCATCCCCAGGCCCTGGTATATCACCAGACTGCAAACAAACCTAACTGCATCCCCAGTCCCTGGTATATCACCAGACTGTACAAACCTAACTACATGCCCAGTCCCTGGTATATCACCAGACTGCATACAAACCTAACTGCATGCCCAGTCCCTGGTATATCACCAGACTGCATACAAACCAAACTACATGCATAGTCCCTGGTATATCACCAGACTGCACAAACCTAACTGCATCCCCAGTCCCTGGTATATCACCAGACTGCATACAAACCTAACTGCATCCCCAGTCCCTGGTATATCACCAGACTGTACAAACCTAACTGCATCACCAGTCCCTGGTATATCACCAGACTGCATACAAACCTAACTGCATCCCCAGACCCTGGTATATCACCAGACTACATACAAACCTAACTGCATGCATAGTCCCTGGTATATCACCAGACTGCATACCAACCTAACTGCATCCCCAGGCCCTGGTATATCACCAGACTGTACAAACCTAACTACATCCATAGTCCCTGGTATATCACCAGACTGCATACAAACCTAACTGCATGCATAGTCCCTGGTATATCACCAGACTGCATACAAACAAACTACATGCATAGTCCCTGGTATATCACCAGACTGCATACAAACCTAACTGCATCCCCAGGCCCTGGTATATCACCAGACTGCATACAAACCTAACTGCATGCATAGTCCCTGGTATATCACCAGACTGCATACAAACCTAACTGCATGCATAGTCCCTGGTATATCACCAGACTGCATACAAACCTAACTGCATCCCCAGTCCCTGGTATATCACCAGACTGTACAAACCTAACTACATCCATAGTCCCTGGTATATCACCAGACTGCATACAAACCTAACTGCATGCATAGTCCCTGGTATATCACCAGACTGCATACAAACCAAACTACATGCATAGTCCCTGGTATATCACCAGACTGCATACAAACCTAACTGCATGCATAGTCCCTGGTATATCACCAGACTGCATACAAACCAAACTGCATCCCCAGGCCCTGGTATATCACCAGACTGCATACAAACCTAACTGCATGCATAGTCCCTGGTATATCACCAGACTGCATACAAACCTAACTGCATCCCCAGTCCCTGGTATATCACCAGACTACATACAAACCTAACTGCATCCCCAGTCCTTGGTATATCACCAGACTGCATACAAACCTAACTACATCCATAGTCCCTGGTATATCACCAGACTGCAGACAGATTTTGGTTGTTTGGGCTCGGGTGTGTCCCAGGATAAATGCACCTCTTCCCCAGTCATTGAGGACTCTCTCCATGCAGACACAGACAGATTTAGGTTGTTTGGGCTCGGGTGTGTCCCAGGATAAATGCACCTCTTCCCCAGTCATTGAGGAGACTCTCTCCATGCAGACACAGACAGATTGTGGTTGTTTGGGCTCGGGTGTGTCCCAGGATAAATGCACCTCTTCCCCAGTCATTGAGGAGACTCTCTCCATGCAGACACAGACAGATTGTGGTTGTTTGGGCTCGGGTGTGTCCCAGGATAAATGCACCTCTTCTCCAGTCATTGAGGAGACTCTCTCCATGCAGACACAGACAGATTTTGGTTGTTTGGGCTCGGGTGTGTCCCAGGATAAATGCACCTCTTCCCCAGTCATTGAGGAGACTCTCTCCATGCAGACACAGACAGATTTTGGTTGTTTGCGTTGGCACCTTTCAACACCCCTCATTATCACATGTAAACACGCGACCAATCACTTACATTACTGACTAAACACACACCATTGTTAAATGTATTTACTTTACTTCAGTTAATAAATATATTTTGTTATTCTTTATCTCCACGTTGTCTCACTTTTTGTCACGGTCTTCGAGCCGGTTCGTGACACAATGGTCAGCAAGCTGGAGCCCAACTAATGGAGACCAGTTAGAACCCAACTAACAAAACCCAACTAAAACAGGACTGCAGATCAAAAGAGACATACAGAATGATGGCAGGGAAAATCCCTAACATCCAAAATAGATAGATTCCATGATGGTGAAACAAAGCTTCCTAAAGCATTGACGCTTTCCAGCCAATTGTCTCAAAAATAGGTTCATTACTCAAGGCTTTGAGCAACACAGAATTTAGAACAGCCAAATTATTATAGACGATATCCCACACCGTAGCAGCATAGCCTTTATGTCATTATTATAGATGACATCCCACACCGTAGCAGCATAGCCTTTATGTCATTATTATAGATGACGTCCCACACCGTAGCAGCATAGCCTTTATGTCATTATTATAGATGACGTCCCACACCGTAGCAGCATAGCCTTTATGTCATTATTATAGATGACATCCCACACCGTAGCAGCATAGCCTTTATGTCATTATTATAGATGACGTCCCACACCGTAGCAGCATAGCCTTTATGTCATTATTATAGATGACATCCCACACCGTAGCAGCATAGCCTTTATGTCATTATTATAGATGACATCCCACACCGTAGCAGCATAGCCTTTATGTCATTATTATAGATGACGTCCCACACCGTAGCAGCATAGCCTTTATGTCATTATTATAGATGACATCACACACCGTAGCAGCATAGCCTTTATGTCATTATTATAGATGACATCCCACACCGTAGCAGCATAGCCTTTATGTCATTATTATAGATGACATCCCACATCGTAGCAGCATAGCCTTTATGTCATTATTATAGATGACGTCCCACACCGTAGCAGCATAGCCTTTATGTCATTATTATAGATGACATCCCACACCGTAGCAGCATAGCCTTTATGTCATTATTATAGATGACATCCCACACCGTAGCACGTAGCAGCATAGCCTTTATGTCATTATTATAGATGACATCCCACACCGTAGCAGCATAGCCTTTATGTCATTATTATAGATGACATCCCACACCGTAGCAGCATAGTCTTTAAGTCATTATTATAGATGACATCCCACACCGTAGCAGCATAGCCTTTATGTCATTATTATAGATGACATCCCACACCGTAGCAGCATAGCCTTTATGTCATTATTATAGATGACATCCCACACCGTAGCAGCATAGCCTTTATGTCATTATTATAGATGACATCCCACACCGTAGCAGCATAGCCTTTATGTCATTATTATAGATGACATCCCACACCGTAGCAGCATAGCCTTTATGTCATTATTATAGATGACATCCCACACCGTAGCAGCATAGCCTTTATGTCATTATTATAGATGACATCCCACACCGTAGCAGCATAGCCTTTATGTCATTATTATAGATGACATCCCACACCGTAGCAGCATAGCCTTTATGTCATTATTATAGATGACATCCCACACCGTAGCAGCATAGCCTTTATGTCATTATTATAGATGACAGTCCCACACCGTAGCAGCATAGCCTTTATGTCATTATTATAGATGACATCCCACACCGTAGCAGCATAGCCTTTATGTCATTATTATAGATGACGTCCCACACCGTAGCAGCATAGCCTTTATGTCATTATTATAGATGACGTCCCACACCGTAGCAGCATAGCCTTTATGTCATTATTATAGATGACGTCCCACACCGTAGCAGCATAGCCTTTATGTCATTATTATAGATGACGTCCCACACCGTAGCAGCATAGCCTTTATGTCATTATTATAGATGACGTCCCACACCGTAGCAGCATAGCCTTTATGTCATTATTATAGATGACATCCCACACCGTAGCAGCATAGCCTTTATGTCATTATTATAGATGACATCCCACACCGTAGCAGCATAGCCTTTATGTCATTATTATAGATGACGTCCCACACCGTAGCACGTAGCAGCATAGCCTTTATGTCATTATTATAGATGACATCCCACACCGTAGCAGCATAGCCTTTATGTCATTATTATAGATGACGTCCCACACCGTAGCACGTAGCAGCATAGCCTTTATGTCATTATTATAGATGACGTCCCACACCGTAGCAGCATAGCCTTTATGTCATTATTATAGAAGACATCCCACACCGTAGCAGCATAGCCTTTATGTCATTATTATAGATGACGTCCCACACCGTAGCAGCATAGCCTTTATGTCATTTTTATAGATGACGTCCCACACCGTAGCAGAATAGCCTTTATGTCATTATTATAGATGACATCCCACACCGTAGCAGCATAGCCTTTATGTCATTATTATAGATGACATCCCACACCGTAGCACGTAGCAGCATAGCCTTTATGTCATTATTATAGATGACGTCCCACACCGTAGCAGCATAGCCTTTATGTCATTATTATAGATGGCATCCCACACCGTAGCAGCATAGCCTTTATGTCATTATTATAGATGAAATCCCACACCGTAGCACATAGCAGCATAGCCTTTATGTCATTATTATAGATGACTTCCCACAACGTAGCAGCATAGCCTTAATGTCATTATTATAGATGACGTCCCACACCGTAGCAGCATAGCCTTTATGTCATTATTATAGATGACATCCCACACCGTAGCAGCATAGCCTTTATGTCATTATTATAGATGACATCCCACACCTTAGCAGCATAGCCTTTATGTCATTATTATAGATGACATCCCACAACGTAGCAGCATAGCCTTTATGTCATTATTATAGATGACATCCCACACCGTAGCAGCATAGCCTTTATGTCATTATTATAGATGACATCCCACACCGTAGCAGCATAGCCTTTATGTCATTATTATAGATGACATCCCACACCGTAGCAGCATAGCCTTTATGTCATTATTATAGATGACATCCCACACCGTAGCAGCATAGCCTTTATGTCATTATTATAGATGACGTCCCACACCGTAGCACGTAGCAGCATAGCCTTTATGTCATTATTATAGATGACATCCCACACCGTAGCAGCATAGCCTTTATGTCATTATTATAGATGACGTCCCACACCGTAGCAGCATAGCCTTTATGTCATTATTATAGATGACATCCCACACCTTAGCAGCATAGCCTATATGTCATTATTATAGATGACGTCCCACACCGTAGCACGTAGCAGCATAGCCTTTATGTCATTATTATAGATGACATCCCACACCGTAGCAGCATAGCCTTTATGTCATTATTATAGATGATGTCCCACACCGTAGCAGCATAGCCTTTATGTCATTATTATAGATGACATCCCACACCGTAGCACGTAGCAGCATAGCCTTTATGTCCTTATTATAGATGACATCCCACACCGTAGCAGCAAAGCCTTTATGTCATTATTATAGATGACATCCCACACCGTAGCAGCATAGTCTTTAAGTCATTATTATAGATGACATCCCACACCGTAGCAGCATAGCCTTTATGTCATTATTATAGATGACATCCCACACCGTAGCAGCATAGCCTTTATGTCATTATTATAGATGACATCCCACACCGTAGCAGCATAGCCTTTATGTCATTATTATAGATGACATCCCACATCGTAGCACGTAGCAGCATAGCCTTTATGTCATTATTATAGATGACATCCCACACCGTAGCAGCATAGCCTTTATGTCATTATTATAGATGACATCCCACACCGTAGCAGCATAGCCTTTATGTCATTATTATAGATGATGTCCCACACCGTAGCAGCATAGCCTTTATGTCATTATTATAGATGACATCCCACACCGTAGCAGCATAGCCTTTATGTCATTATTATAGATGACATCCCACATCATAGCAGCATAGCCTTTATGTCATTATTATAGATGACATCCCACACCGTAGCAGCATAGCCTTTATGTCATTATTATAGATGACGTCCCACACCGTAGCAGCATAGCCTTTATGTCATTATTATAGATGACATCCCACACCGTAGCAGCATAGCCTTTATGTCATTATTATAGATGACGTCCCACACCGTAGCACGTAGCAGCATAGCCTTTATGTCATTATTATAGATGACGTCCCACACCGTAGCAGCATAGCCTTTATGTCATTATTATAGAAGACATCCCACACCGTAGCAGCATAGCCTTTATGTCATTATTATAGATGACGTCCCACACCGTAGCAGCATAGCCTTTATGTCATTTTTATAGATGACGTCCCACACCGTAGCAGAATAGCCTTTATGTCATTATTATAGATGACATCCCACACCGTAGCAGCATAGCCTTTATGTCATTATTATAGATGACATCCCACACCGTAGCACGTAGCAGCATAGCCTTTATGTCATTATTATAGATGACGTCCCACACCGTAGCAGCATAGCCTTTATGTCATTATTATAGATGGCATCCCACACCGTAGCAGCATAGCCTTTATGTCATTATTATAGATGACATCCCACACCGTAGCACATAGCAGCATAGCCTTTATGTCATTATTATAGATGACATCCCACAACGTAGCAGCATAGCCTTAATGTCATTATTATAGATGACGTCCCACACCGTAGCAGCATAGCCTTTATGTCATTATTATAGATGACATCCCACACCGTAGCAGCATAGCCTTTATGTCATTATTATAGATGACATCCCACACCTTAGCAGCATAGCCTTTATGTCATTATTATAGATGACATCCCACAACGTAGCAGCATAGCCTTTATGTCATTATTATAGATGACATCCCACACCGTAGCACGTAGCAGCATAGCCTTTATGTCATTATTATAGATGACATCCCACACCGTAGCAGCATAGCCTTTATGTCATTATTATAGATGACATCCCACACCGTAGCAGCATAGCCTTTATGTCATTATTATAGATGACATCCCACACCGTAGCAGCATAGCCTTTATGTCATTATTATAGATGACGTCCCACACCGTAGCACGTAGCAGCATAGCCTTTATGTCATTATTATAGATGACATCCCACACCGTAGCAGCATAGCCTTTATGTCATTATTATAGATGACATCCCACACCGTAGCAGCATAGCCTTTATGTCATTATTATAGATGACGTCCCACACCGTAGCAGCATAGCCTTTATGTCATTATTATAGATGACATCCCACACCGTAGCAGCATAGCCTTTATGTCATTATTATAGATGACATCCCACACCGTAGCAGCATAGCCTTTATGTCATTATTATAGATGACGTCCCACACCGTAGCAGCATAGCCTTTATGTCATTATTATAGATGACATCCCAGATGACATCCACACCTTAGCAGCATAGCCTATATGTCATTATTATAGATGACGTCCCACACCGTAGCAGCATAGCCTTTATGTCATTATTATAGATGACATCCCACACCGTAGCAGCATAGCCTTTATGTCATTATTATAGATGATATTCCACACCGTAGCAGCATAGCCTTTATGTCATTATTATAGATGACATCCCACACCGTAGCAGCATAGCCTTTATGTCATTATTATAGATGACGTCCCACACCGTAGCACGTAGCAGCATAGCCTTTATGTCATTATTATAGATGACATCCCACACCGTAGCAGCATAGCCTTTATGTCATTATTATAGATGACATCCCACACCGTAGCAGCATAGCCTTTATGTCATTATTATAGATGACATCCCACACCGTAGCAGCATAGCCTTTATGTCATTATTATAGATGACGTCCCACACCGTAGCAGCATAGCCTTTATGTCATTATTATAGATGACGTCCCACACCGTAGCACGTAGCAGCATAGCCTTTATGTCATTATTATAGATGACATCCCACACCGTAGCAGCATAGCCTTTATGTCATTATTATAGATGACATCCCACACCGTAGCAGCATAGCCTTTATGTCATTATTATAGATGACGTCCCACACCGTAGCAGCATAGCCTTTATGTCATTATTATAGATGACATCCCACACCGTAGCAGCATAGCCTTTATGTCATTATTATAGATGACGTCCCACACCGTAGCACGTAGCAGCATAGCCTTTATGTCATTTACTAAACCACTGGCCGTGTTTGAGAGCATCAAATCCATGCTGCATTGTGGGTAAATGGTGACTGGCTGACTGATTTATAAATAATAATGAGAGGTTATTTATGATGTAAGGTGATTTGTAGATCAGTCAGTCGCCTGCAGTGTCGAACAAGCCCAATACCAAACCAATCAGGTGGTTGTTCGATGAAATGAATCTCCAGACGTCATTGATGACGTGCTGCTGATAAAGTGATACAGGCATCAACACAAAAAAAGTTTACTGCTTTCAATGCAATGATTCAATTCAATTCAATGATACCTCCGGTATCAAACATAACATCCATATCGAAAAGTTGACAAAACAAAAAGGAGCAAGCAGGTTGATTTCCTCTGTCGTCTTGAGCCCACGGCAAGAACGCACCAGAGCCCACCGTGCTGACGGGTTCCCTCTAGATAACACAACCACACAGTTAATGAAAAGCATGAGGTGAAGCTTGAGCTAGATATCAACCTATCGATCTAGTGTGACCTTCCTGGTCTCTCAAGTCAGTGAGTCAACACAGGAAGGAGCAATGGATGGATAGTTAATTTATTTCCAAAGCTGCAATGATGGGACACACACAGTATGGATGAATGATCAGTAGTGACGGGATATAAATAGCACTCCCACAGCAATTATACATTAATCTGCCCTATAATAGACTAACAAAAAAACTATTGAAATGTCAATCAAAGTCATTGTGATCGTATAGTGGATTTAACCATTCCTAATAATTCCTAATTTACTATAATAAATGAATCAATTGTTTACATGTGTCTCATATTCACTCCATCAGAATAAACTGTCATCCATTTTACTATCAAAATATATCAAATTAACCTGGAAAATGACTAAATGTCCCCCTCAGGTGGTGAAGAAGTATAATACACCTAAACTAACAAAACCGGGCAAATAAACTGTCTGGTGTTCATGAATTTATAAAACATATACTTTATACATTTGTCATAAATTACCTGCATTGATGAGACACACAGTGTGGATGAATGATCAGTAGTCGACAGGGTAAAAATAGCACTCCTAAAGAAGATGCATTTTCCAGTTAGATACCAACTTGAAAGAGGGAACTTTAGCATAAAACCCACATGGAAAACGGAGATTTGGCAAATAACATATAAAGAGAGGTTTATTTGACGCCAAACCAACAACAGTAGTTCCTAAAACATAAATTGCTAATGTATGATTTAAAAGGTGGATTTTATGATGTAATGTCAAATTTATATATTTCTATCCCGGGACTATTCCATTTTGAACTCACCCACAGCAATTCTCCATAAATCTGATGTGGATTACCCAGAATCCCGAAATAAATTAATACATATGTGATCATTCAAAAACATAACTGGTTGTGCTTATAGGGAACCAGATCGTGAACACAACTAAGTTACTAAGTCTTTAACCACACTGTATTGTTACACTGGTGAGTAAAAACTCATGCTTCCTACCCTTTAACTTTTTGTCTGAACATTATAATATATATTTTACGTCACACTAGCGTCATTGTCTTAAAGTCGCACATCTCCATCGCAGAGGTTCAGACTGATTTTAAGGCAATGCTGTTAGTGTGACGTATAATATAGTGGACGGAACGCAATGCTGTTAGTGTGACGTATAATCTAGTGGACGGAACGCTTCTTTCAGCAGCAGCAACAGTTATTCAGCCACCTCGGTAGCTTGCTAGACAAAATAGCCGAACCAATAAAGCTCTTTAGACGCTTTAGTGTATATTAGCCACTGTATTTTAAACCCTCGTCTGTCGTCTAGTTAGTTAGTTATCCTATTTCATTTCATATTTACGGTGTTGTTGTTATTATTCAGCTGGCGGGCTGGTTAAGTTAGCATTAGCCTAGCTAGCTAACATCTCCGACCATGAGTTCACTAAATTACTCTCTTCCTGCTGAAGAAGAGACGGTCTGCTGGACGGAGAAAGAAGCTCTCATCAAAGAGGAGGAGGAAGAGAAGGATGTTACAATACAAAAACAAGTAGGGGGTGAGGCTGTTACAGGGAAAGAAGAAGAGAAAGACGTTGCAGTGAAAGAAGAGGCGTTCAGAGTGAAAGAGGAGGAGGGTGTTACAGTAAAAGATGAGGAGGATTCAGTTTTTGAAGTGAAAGCGGAGGAGGGTGAGATTACGGTCACATTGGAAGAGGAGGAAGCTGGATATCTGGGCCCGATTTCCCAAACGCAATTTAAGGCATCCAGTGGTTCTAACGATGAACTTAGCCATAAGATGGCTTTGAGAAACCGGGCCGTGATTACCACTGGTAAGTACTGTCTTAAATACAGAGGTACAAACTCTGCAGTTGTTGAACTGATGTTTGGTGTTAAAGGGGAAATCTGCAATTGCTACATCCATATTTTGACTTTTAAATTATTTATTTATAGGCATTGATTCTTGAAGAATATAACACATGCCTCATGAGCTTAGTTCAACTGTTGTACCCCATCAGAACCCCAAATAAGCTTTTTTTACTCCAATGTTTAGAAACAATGTAAATCAACCCCTCAACATGGTTAAAACTATAATGTTGATATCATGGATGGTCAGTCCTTGCATCCATAGATCTGTCTATGAATTTGAGAGTAGTTAAATGTCTCCAGGCCCATCATCATCTTATTACCAAAACAGTGGTGGAATTACAGCTTTGTTATTGTTTCAACTGCAGATTGGTTGATTGATGTGTGTTTTTTTAAAGGGACAACCTAGTATTTAAACAGCAACAAAATGGCTGCCAAGAGACTTGGTTTGGTAAACAGCTGAGGGATGGGGTCTGGAGAAATGTAACCACTCTCAAATTCATAGAGAAAGCTATTGTAGCAACCGTAACCCAACACCTACCGACCTCGTCAAGAAGTTCAGACATCTTGGCATAACAGTTATAAGGTGTTGGCTTGACAGTCGCTGGACCCAGGTTTGAGTTCAGCTCAGGGCTACCCCCTGAATTCACTACACTATGAATACAAGGACTGGCCATCCATGATGTCATAATGATAGTTTAACCAGGTTTCTAGGATATATAGTATATTCTAGAAATCATCCATGATGTCATAATGATAGTTTAACCAGGTTTCTAGGATATATATAGTATATTCTAGAATTCATCCATGATGTCATAATGATAGTTTAACCAGGTTTCTAGGCTATATAGTATATTCTAGAATTCATCCATGATGTCATAGTGATAGTTTAACCAGGTTTCTAGGCTCTATAGTATATTCCAGAATTCATCCATGATGTCATAGTGATAGTTTAACCAGGTTTCTAGGCTCTATAGTATATTCCAGAATTCATCCATGATGTCATAGTGATAGTTTAACCAGGTTTCTAGGCTCTATAGTATATTCCAGAATTCATCCATGATGTCATAGTGATAGTTTAACCAGGTTTCTAGGATATATAGTATATTCTAGAATTCATCCATGATGTCATAATTATAGTTTAACCAGGTTACTAGGCTATATAGTATATTCTAGAATTGCCAGTGAAGATTTCCTGTGGAGGCAAATTATTAGAGCTGTTGATAAGTCATTGTATAATATTCAGCCAATTTTTTTCCATGCGCTTACATTAAAGGCAAAACATACCTAGATTCAATTACATTCATGAATTGGTTTGAAACCTTTGTTTTAAACCCTTCTCAAAGTTGGTGCCTTGACGGATTTGTAAAAAATGGTTTGTCATGAAACACTATTTATTTATTTATTTAAATGTAACCTTTATTTAACTAGGTGTAACAGTATAACTTTACGACGTCCCCTCGCCCATACCCGGGCGCGAACCAGGGACCCTGTGCACACATCAACAACTGACACCCACGAAGCGTCGTTACCCATCGCTCCACAAAAGCCGCGGCCCTTGCAGAGCAAGGGGAAACCCTACTTCAGTCTCAGAGCAAGTGACGTAACCAATTGAAATGCTATTAGCGCGTACCCGCTAACTAGCTAGCCATTTCACATCTGTTACATAGGCAAGTCAGTTAAGAACAAATTCTTATTTACTAAGACTGCCTAACCCGGACGACGCTGGGCCAATTGTGCGCCGCCCTATGAGAATAAGATTTCCTGTGGAGGCAAATTATTATTTGCCCTACGCCCTATGGGACTCCCAATCACAGCTGGTTGTGATACAGCCTGGATTTGATCCAGGGTGTCTGTTGTGACGCCTCAAGCACTGAGATTCAGTGTCCGCTGCTCCACCTTGGAGCCCCAAAATCATGTTCTAGTGCTGTCCCCAAATAAAATACATCTTGGTCAACCAAGAGTCATCTGTTCTTTCTAACAATCACCCCATGTGTTTTTATAAAATCTGTATGTACTGAACTTGTCTGATGCTTTAAGCACGCTGTTTGATTTAATAAATAAGACACACAAATGACTAGAGGGAGCCGGTCGTCAACACAACCTGACCAGAGGGAGCCGGTCGCCAACATAACCTGACTAGAGGGAGCCGGTCATCAACATAACCTGACTAGAGGGAGCCGGTCATCAACATAACCTGACTAGAGGGAGCCGGTCGCCAACATAACCTGACTAGAGGGAGCCGGTCGCCAACATAACCTGACCAAAGGGAGCCGGTCGTCAACACAACCCGACCGGAGGGAGCCGGTCGTCAACACAACCCGACCGGAGGGAGCCGGTCGTCAACACAACCCGACCGGAGGGAGCCGGTCGTCAACACAACCCGACCGGAGGGAGCCGGTCGTCAACACAACCCGACCGGAGGGAGCCGGTCGTCAACACAACCCGACCGGAGGGAGCCCCCCCCCCCTCCTCTGCTGGACTTCGTAAATTCTGCCGTTCTGCTCCTGAAGTTTGCAGTAATAGACTAATAGTCTACAGATACATAGACTAATAGACTAGTAATAGACTACACCATCAGTCTGCAACCTTTTCCAGAGCGAGTGCCAATTTATCTGACCATTTCTACCAATCTGTGTGCCAGTTATGATTTTCATATGCACATTTTCGTGGAACAGTTTAATTTAATTTATAATAGTATCTCAAAATTATTGTCTGTGATTAATCTACATTCTATCTAAATCTAAATGAAAATTATACAAATCTAAGAGTAACTTTTATTGCCATTGCCAACTATGTAAAAAAATAGCCTACATAAAGCCAACAAATAAAAACATTGCATTCTGCAGGTAGAAAATATCCTGATAAAAATAAATAACCTAGAAATCACATTGGCTGCACATGGCCTGTCTACAACAAACTTGAAACATTGTATCAACTATCAACTGGGTCAGGAAACTCTGATAGCAAGCTTGCAACATTGTATAAAATATTCTAGGCCCTCAGTTTCCTGCTCCGGTGAGTTCTGGACAGACATAGCTGTAGGCTATTTGTGTAAGGGATAAGAAGTAATCAGGTATTTTATGACATTTCCACTGGATCAGAGCATTGCGTTTTTCCCTTTAATGCTGAGTGGTTATCGAAAGGGTGAGAGCTGGAAATATTTTACGAAAATACTTTGAGGAACTATTGTCATTCGCAATTGATTTTTATTTTTATGCATTTGATTGTGATTTTTACTTGCTGTTTGGAGGTGAAGAAAAAGTTACTTTGAGAAGCTCCACAACTAATTAGTGGTGCAGCGTTAAGACAATGAGAAATACTATCAGACATTCCCAAATGGGCACATTTTTGGCCTATATTTGTGTGCAGGCCAGGTAGATTAATCCTACTTCTATATGCGTAATCAGGTGTGCGTCCTTAGTCAACATTGACAGGAGTGTTTCAAACAAAAGACAATTAATAAATTGACAAAACTGACGCATCTTGTAGGGACAAGTCTGGGTGGTCTGCTGTTTCATTTAGTATCCGTTTGGTTTCGGTTTCGGTTTGAATTTATTTCCCCATAGTATGACCAGAGGGATTCGCCTCTCCGCTGCTGGACTTTGTAAATTCTGCCGTTCTGCTACTTAAGTTTTCAGTAGTAGACTAATAGTCTACAGATAGATAGACTATTTCAAACAAAAGACAATGAATAAATTGACAAAACTGACGCATCTTGTAGGGTCAGGTCTGGGTGGTCTGCAGGGGGCTGTTTCATTTAGTATCCGTTTGGGTCGGCATGGGGAATGATTGTATTTCCCCATAGTATGTTTTTCCGAAGTTGAATGACTGAAAGGGAGTGTAACTTTGATTATAATTGCACTTCCCTGAAGGAGGGAAACGAGGTACAACACCTGTTTGTTCCCGCCCTTTCCTGTGTCGGTGAAGAGCGGTATTAAAGAGCAGAATAAATCCAAGCCTCACTCTCATCACCTGTGGGTGGCGGGGCTTCCAGCGAGGCGTGGATTTAATAGTATGTTGTACCTAGTTTCCCCGCTTCAGGGAACAGTAGTTATAGTCATAACGTTACGCTTGTCATATGATGAACTTAAATACGGATCTTGCTGTCGGACAATTTTTTTGTATTCTGAAATGCACTCGACCTACTTATCATTTAGTGGCTCCTTATGTTACGCTGGGATAACAGTTTTCATGGGCACAGAAATACTAAATAATTTCAGAGTTTGCTAAATCCAATGTTTTTTAACTGAGTCATCTTGTAATCCAAGATGGCGTAGCAGTAAGACGTGTTTGTTGTTGTAAAATTTATGTTTGTTATCTTTTTTTGTATATATTTCAATCCCTTTTTCCATTTTTTAATTACATATACCTTCCGGCAACCCGCCTTACCCAATGTGATACGGATCTGCTATTTTTTAGGCCTTATAGCTAGAACCTCCATCAGAAGCTAACCAGCTAATTAGCTACTAGCTATTTAGTCATTGTTAGCCCCTGCTAGCGGCCCTTCTCTTTTTTTAGCTCAGACACCAGCCGCTTTTAGCCTGGATAATACCTGCCAGTCTGCACAGCGCGATATCAACCCTGAGCATATCGGACTGTTTTTCTCCACTACATCGCCGTATTCCTGCCATAAACTCTGGACCATTACACCAGAGTTTATAATAATCGCATTTGGCTAGCTGCTACCGAGTGGCCCAGCCTAGACGCTAGCCTTGAGCCAGGCCCATCTCCCGGCCTGCTTAGTGGACCCTATGATCACTCGGCTACACAGCTGATGCCTCCCAGACTCTTCACTAAGACAACTAGAAGCCACTACATCCCCGGATTCCTGCCGTAAGCTTTGGACCTTTGCACCGGATTGGCTATAGTGGCTAACGCCCTTGTCCCGGAGCTAGCACCAGTTAGCCTCGAGCCAGGTGCATCTCCCGGCTAGCAAACAAATAACTCCAGCTACAATACCTCTTTTGCCAATTGGCCTGGACCCTTTGTCGACACAGAGCCCCGACGATCCATCACGACTAGTCTGCCGACTCAATTCCGTCAGATGTGCCCTCAACCGGCCTTTGCCAGACGTCGGTGACGCCCTTGTCCCGAAGCTAGCACCAGTTAGCCTCGAGCCAGGCGCGGCTCCCGGCTCGCATAGTAACGACTACCTAACGGCTTCCCTGGTTCATATATTGCTGTTCACTGGACCCTATGATTACTTTGCTTCATAACTGATGCCTGCTGGACTGTTCATTAGTCATGGTTCTCCATTTTGTTTATCTGTCGGCCCCAGCCTCGAACTCAGGCCCCGTGTGTAGTTAACTGACCCTCTCTGCCCATTCATTGCCATTTTACGTGTTGTTGTTGTCTTAGCTGATTAACTGTTGTCTTACCCGTTGTTGTCTTAGCTAGCTCTCCCAATCAACACCTGTGATTGCTTTATGCCTCGCTTTATGTCTCTCTAATGTCAATATGCCTTGTATACTGTTGTTTAGGGTAGTTATCATTGTTTTATTTTACTGCGGAGCCCCTAGTCCCACTCAACATGCCTCAGAGAACTCTTTTGTCACACCTCCCACACGTGCGGTGACCTCACCTAGCATTACTGGTGCCTCCAGAGATGCAACCTCTCTTATCGTCACTCAATGCCTAGGTTTACCTCTACTGTACCAACACTCTACCATACCCCTGTCTGTACATTATGCCTTGAATCTATCCTACCACGCCCAGAAATCTGCTCCTTTTATTCTCTGTTCCCAACGCACTAGACAACCAGTTCTGATAGCCTTTAGCCGTGCCCTCATCCTACTCCTCTGTTCCTCGGGTGATGTAGAGGTTAACCCAGGCCCTGTGTGTCCCCAGGCACTCTCATTTGTTGACTTCTGTAACCATAAAAGCCTTGGTTTCATGCATGTTAACATCAGAAGCCTCCTCCCTAAGTTTGTTTTACTCACTGCTTTAGCACACTCCGCCAACCTTGATGTCCTTGCCGTGTCTGAATCCTGGCTTTGGAAGGCTATCAAAAATTCGGAAATGTCCATCCCGAACGACAACATTTTCCGTCAAGATAGAACTGCCAAAGGGGGAGGAGTTGCAATCTACTGCAGAGATGGCCTGTAAAGTTCTTTCATACTTTCCAGGTCTATGCCCAAACAGTTCGAGCTTCTAATTTAAAAAATGAATCTCTCCTGAAATGTCTCTCACTGTTGCCGCCTGTTGTAGACCCCCCTCAGCTCCCAGCTGTGCCCTGGACACCATATGTGAATTGATTGCCCCCCCCATCTATCTTCAGAGTTAGTTCTGTTAGGTGACCTAAACTGGGATATGCTTAACACCCCGGCCTTCCTACAATCCAAGCTAGATGCCCTCAATCTCACACAAATTATCAAGGAACCCACCAGGTACAACCCTAAATCTGTAAACATGGGCACCCTCATAGATATTATCCTGACCAACTTGCCCTCCAAATACACCTCTGCTGTTTTCAATCAGGATCTCAAAGATCACTGCCTCATTGTCTGCATCCGTTATGGGTTCGCGGTCAAAAGACCACCCCTCATCACTATCAAACGCTCCCTAAAACACTTCTGCGAGCAGGCCTTTCTAATCGACCTGGCCCGGGTATCCTGGAAGGATATTGACCTCATCCCGTCAGTAGAGGATATCTGGTTGTTCTTTAAAAGTGATTTCCTCACCACCTTAAATGAGCATGCCCCTTTCAAAAAATGTAGAACTAAGAACAGATATAGCCCTTGGTTCACTCCAGACCCGACTGCCCAGACCAAAAATAAAATAACAAAAACCAGCACAAAAACATAGTGCGTACTGCACTAGCATCAAATCCCCGCAACTTTTCAGAGAAGTCAGGAACCAATACACACAGTCAGTCCAGTGTTCTGGGACACTGTAAAGTCCATGGAGAATAAGAGCACCTCCTCCCAGCTGCCCACTGCACTGAGGCTAGGAAACACTGTCACCACCGATAAATCCACGATAATCGATAATTTCAATAAGCATTTCTCTACGGCTGGCCATGCTTTCCTCCTGGCTACCCCAACCCCGGCCAACAGCTCCCCACCCCCCGCAGCTACTTGCCCAAGCCTCCCCAGCTTCTCCTTCACCCAAATCCAGATAGCTGATGTTCTGAAAGAGCTGCAAAACCTGGACCCGTACAAATCAGTTGGGCTAGACAATCTGGACCCTCTTTCTAAAATTATCCGCCGCCTTTGTTGCAACACCTATTACTAGTCTGTTCAACCTCTCTTTCGTATCGTCCAAGATTCCTAAAGATTGGAAAGCTTCCGTGGTCATCCCCCTCTTCAAAGGGGGTGACACTCTATACCAAAACTGTTACATACCTATATCCATCCTGTCCTTCCTTTCTAAAGTCTCCGAAAGCCAAGTTAACAAACAGATCACTGACCATTTCGAATCCGTCCGTACCTTCTCCGCTGTGCAATCCGGTTTCCGAGCTGGTCACGGGTGCACCTCATCCACACTCAAGGTACTAAACAATATCATAACCGCCATCAATAAAAGACAGTACTGTGCAGCCGTCTTCATCAACCTGGCCAAGGCTTTTGACTCTGTCAATCACCGTATTCTTATCGGCAGACTCAATAGCCTTGGTTTCTCAAATGACTGACTCGCCTGGTTCACCAACTGCTTCTCAGATAGAGTTCAGTGTGTCAAATCGGAGGGCCTGTTGTATGGACTTCTGGCAGTCTCTATGGGGGTACCACAGGGTTATATGCATATTAATATGCATATATTAGCATCTGGGACAGAGTAGGAGGCAGTTCACTCTGGGCACGCTATTCATCCAAAAGTGAAAATGCTGCCCCCTATCCCATAAAGGTTAACAAACCTCCAAACGAGCTTCAATGCCATACAACACTCCTTCCGTGGCCTCCAACTGCCCTTCAACCGATCGCTGCCCGTACCCGCCCGTCCAGCATGACTACTCTGGACGGTTCTGACTTAGAATATGTGGACAACTATAAATACCTAGGTGTCTTGCTAGACTGTAAACTCTCCTTCCAGACTAATATTAAGCATTTCCAATCCAAAATTAAATCTAGATTTGGCTTCCTATTTTGCAACAAAGCCTCCTTTACTCACGCTGCCGAACATACCCTCGTAAAACTGACTATCCTACCGATCCTTGACTTCAGTGATGTCATTTTCAAAATAGCCTCCAACACTCTACACAGCAAACTGGATGCAGTCTATCACAGTGCCATCCGTTTTGTCACCATATCCCCATATACCACTGCTCTTGTCGGCTGGCCCTCGCTACATATTCGTCTCCAAACCCACTGGCTCCAGGTCATCTATAAGTCTTTGCTAGGTAAAGCTCCGTCTTAACTCAGCTCACTCAGCTCAGCTCCTAGATCTGAATAAATTAAATATTCTTATTAAATACTTTTTTCTTTACATAGTTGAATGTGCTGACAACAAAATCACACAAAAATTATCAATGGAAATCAAATTTATCAACCCATGGGGGTCTGGATTTGGAGTCACACTCAAAATTAAAGTGGAAAACCACACTACAGGCTGATCCAACTTTGATGTAATGTCCTTAAAACAAGTCAAAATGAGGCTCAGTAGTGTGTGTGGCCTCCACGTGCCTGTGTGACCTCCCTACAACGCCTGGGCATGCTCCTGATGTGGCGGATAGTCTCCTGAGGGATCTCCTCCCAGACCTGGACTAAAGCATCCGCCAACTCCTGGACAGTCTGTGGTGCAACGTGGCGTTGGTGGATGGAGCGAGACATGATGTCCCAGATGTGCTCAATTGGATTCAGGTCTGGGGAACGGGCGGGCCAGTCCATAGCATCAATGCCTTCCTCTTGCAGGAACTGCTGACACACTCCAGCCACATGAGGTCTAGCATTGTCTTGCATTAGGAGGAACCCAGGGCCAACCGCACCAGCATATGGTCTCACAAGGGATCTGAGGATCTCATCTCGGTACCTAATGGCAGTCAGGCTACCTCTGGCGAGCACATGGAGGGCTGTGCGGCCCCCCCAAAGAAATGCCACCCCACACCATGACTGACCCACCGCCAAACCGGTCATGCTGGAGGATGTTGCAGGCAGCAGAACGTTCTCCACGGCGTCTCCAGACTCTGTCACGTCTGTCACATGTGCTCAGTGTGAACCTGCTTTCGTCTGTGAAGAGCACAGGGCGCCAGTGGCAAATTTGCCAATCCTGGTGTTCTCTGGCAAATGCCAAACGTCCTGCACGGTGTTGGGCTGTAAGCACAACCCCCACCTGTGGATGTCGGGCCCTCATACCACCCTCATGGAGTCTGTTTCTGACCGTTTGAGCAGACACATGCACATTTGTGGCCTGCTGGAGCTCATTTTGCAGGGCTCTGGCAGTGCTCCTCCTTGCACAAAGGCGGAGGTAGCGGTCCTGCTGCTGGGTTGTTGCCCTCCTACGGCCTCCTCCACGTCTCCTGATGTACTGGCCTGTCTCCTGGTAGCGCCTCCATGCTCTGGACACTACGCTGACAGACACCGCAAACCTTCTTGCCACAGCTCGCATTGATGTGCCATCCTGGATGAGCTGCACTACCTGAGCCACTTGTGTGGGTTGTAGACTCCGTCTCATGCTACCACTAGAGTGAAAGCACCGCCAGCATTCAAAAGTGACCAAAACATCAGCCAGGAAGCATAGGAACTGAGAAGTGGTCTGTGGTCACCACCTGCAGAACCACTCCTTTATTGGGGGTGTCTTGCTAATTGCCTATAATTTCCACCTGTTGTCTATTCCATTTGCACAACAGCATGTGAAATTTATTGTCAATCAGTGTTGCTTCCTAAGTGGACAGTTTGATTTCACAGAAGTGTGATTGACTTGGAGTTACATTGTGTTGTTTAAGTGTTCCCTTTATTATTTTTTGAGCAGTGTATATCTCACTGGTCATCCCCAAAGCCAACACCTATTTTGGCCGCCTTTCCTTCCAGTTCTCTGCTGCCAGTGACTGGAACGAATTGCAAAAATCACTGAAGCTGGAGACTCTCCCTCACTAACTTTAAGCATCAGCTATCTGAGCAGCTTACCGATCGCTGCAGCTGTACACAGCCCATCTGTAAATAGCCCATCCAATTGCCTACCTCATCCCCATGTTTTTTTAAACTTGTTTTGCTCTTTTGCACACCAGTATTTCTACTTGCACATCATCATCTGCACATCTATCACTCCAGCGTTAATTTGTAATTACTTCACTACTATGGCCTATTTATTGCCTTACCTCCGTACTCCATTTGCACACACTGTATATAGATTTTTCTATTGTGTTATTGACTGTACGTTTGTTTATCCCAAGTGTATGTAACTCTGTTGTTTTTTTTGTCGCACTGCTATGCTTTATCTTGGCCAGGTCGCAGTTGTAAATGAGAACTTGTTCTCGACTGGCCGACCTGGTTAAATAAAGGTGAAATACAACACCCAAATGTATACTGTCATTAACGCGGTTCTTCAATAATTACACATAATTCTTAATACTGTAGCAAACATTTATATTAAGCAGGACATTCAAACGAGCCTTACAATTATAATCCAAAGTAGTGTGAAATGTACTCATAAGCAACCTGGAAATGGAGGTTACTCCCCTGAGTTGTCCCCCATTCACATTCAGAATACATTGTGAAAAACTAAAAGCTTTGCTCACCATTTTTGCTCCAGGCAGATATACTACATCCATAACTTGTGGTTTCCTCATTAGCAGATATACTACATCCATAACTAGTGGTTTCCTCATTAGCAGATATACTACATCCATAACTAGTCGTTTCCTCATTAGCAGGGAGGTGTTTCTGCAATCAACTTGTACTGCCCCTATATATACAATGTATTCGGAAAGTATTCAGACCCCTTCACTTTTTCCACATTTTGTTACGTTACAACCTTATTCTAAAATTGATTCAATCATTTTTTCCCCTCATCAATCTACACAATACCCAATAATGACATCACAATACCCCATAATGACAAAGCAAAAACAGGTAAATAAATGAAAACATTTGATGATGATTTTCTTTAAAAAACAAGGACATTT
The DNA here is from genome assembly GCF_016432855.1 of Salvelinus namaycush. Classification (NCBI taxonomy): domain Eukaryota; kingdom Metazoa; phylum Chordata; class Actinopteri; order Salmoniformes; family Salmonidae; genus Salvelinus; species Salvelinus namaycush. Next base: position 117,120 of record NW_024061475.1, read on the forward strand.
CAAAGTGACGCCAAACTTTTGAATGGTAGTGTCCATCTACATGATGTATTGTTTCACCATGTAGGAGCAGTATGGACCTACAGTAGCTTGCTAATTATTTAGATTTAGTTTGACTTAATGAGACTGCCTTAAATGTGCTGTAGTAAACATGTTTTATTCGCACTAATCAATCAACACATTCCTGTCTTTGTATGTCTCAATATAATAGTATTATTTAATTAAATCCATTTACAATAATCTTTGTCTGAAAATAAAATATGATCCTCAACTGCGTTTCCCCTCCAGACGGCGATGTGCGTCTTTCAGGCGATGCTGCCAGCGTGACGTATAATCTAGTGGACGGTTCTTCATAAACAGCTCGTCAACCACCTCGGTAGCTTGCTAGCCAACATAGCCGAAAGATTCAAGCTATTTATACGCTTTCGGTCTATATTACCTACTGTGTTTTAGACACACTTCTGTCGTATCTACTTGTTAACCTATTTAATTTAATATTACGTTATTTTGTATTAGTCAGCTATAGTAGCTGGCTGGTTAAAACTTCTTGTCAATAGGGGGGTGCTGTTTCCACTTTGGAAAAAATCGTTCCCAAATTAAAATGCCTCATACTCTATTCTTGCTCGTACAATATGCATATTATTATTACTATTGGATAGAAAACACTCAAGTTTCTAAAACCGTTTGAATTATATCTGTGAGTAAAACAGAACTCATTCTGCAGCAAACTTCCTGACAGGAAGTGACAAATCCGAAATCGAGCCTCTGTTTCAGGGCTCCCCTATTAATTGCCTTGAAATCTATGGATAGACATGCACTTCATACGCCTTCCACTAGATGTCAATAGGCTGTGAGTTGAAATGGGGTGTCTCGCTTGATCTGAGGCCGAACAAGACCTCTTGGCATGACGTGACCACTTTTCTCTTTGTGCAGCAACGCGCGGGAAGGGACCTTGCATTGCCTTCTGAAAAGCGTTCGGTATAGACGTGTAATATCTCCGGCTTTGATTTTACTTGATAAATGTGACAATATCATCGTAAAGTATGTTTTTTCAATATAGTTTTATCAGAATTTTCACCGTTTATCGGGGGGTTTGGCGTATTGCATTGTTTGCGTCAACGGATTTTGGACAGCTTAGCACCACTTGGCTAGCTTTGGCTGCTAATTCTATAGGAGAAGAGGACATTCTAAAACCAAACAACGATTGTTCTGGACAAAGGACCCCTTGTACAAGATTCTGATGGAAGATCAGCAAAAAGTAGGACCCATTTATGATGTTATTTCGTATTTCTGTTGAAAAAGTTTAGTATTGTTATCCAGCGTTTTGGTGGGCGCTGTCTCGCTATAACGTTATAACGTAAGCTGTATGTCGTACTAAAGTTATTTTTTTAAATCTAACACGGCGATTGCATTAAGAACTAGTGTATCACTCATTTGCTGTACAACATGTATTTTTTAGTGAAGTGTATGATTAGGTATTTGATTAGATAGGTGCCTCCAAGATTTCTCCGGACAATATTTCTGCAATTTCACCATATATTCACATTGTAAAACCACGATTTGTGCCGCTAAATATGCACATTTTCGAACAAACCATATATGTATTGTGTAATATGATGTTATAGGACTGTCATCTGATGAAGTTTGAGAAGGTTAGTGAATAAATGTATATCTTTTGCTGTTTTTTTCCGCTATCGCTACCGTTGCGTTGAATGAATGCGGTTGTGTGGCTGGCTACTGTAGTAAGCTAATATAATGCTATATTGTGTTTTCGCTGTAAAACACTTAAAAAATCTGAAATATTGGCTGGATTCACAAGATGTTTGTCTTTCATTTGCTGTACACCATGTATTTTTCATAAATGTTTTATGATGAGTATTTAGGTATTTCACGTTGGTCTCTGTAGTTATTCTAGCTGCTTTGGTGAAAGTTGTGATGGTGGCTGCAATGTAAAACTATGATTTATACCTGAAATATGCACATTTTTCGAACAAAACATATGCTATACAATAAATATGTTATCAGACTGTCATCTGAAGTTGTTTCTTGGTTAGTGACTATTTATATCTCTATTTGGTCGAATTTGTGATAGCTACCTATGCGGTAAAAAAATTGTGAAAATATGCGGTTGAGTCTTTTGCTATCGTGGTTAGCTAATAGAAATACATATTGTGTTTACGCTGTAAAACATTTTAAAAATTAGAAATGATGGCTGGATTCACAAGATGTTTATCTTTCATTTGCTGTATTGGACTTGTGATTTCATGAAAATTAAATTATATGATATCCCTGTCGCGTTAGGCTAGGCTATGCTAGTCAGCTTTTTTGATGGGGGGGGATCCCGGATCCGGGGTTGTGACCAGGTAAAGGTTAAACACAGAAAGGGGCATATATTGGAGACCAAAAGTCGTCTGGCACACTGCTTAGAGTTTCAACAACATGAATAACTTATTTCTAGTCTACAATCATCGATGTTACTACTAAAATATGACTTCTTGCTCATTTTAAGACAATTGTCAAATAATTTTAACATTCATTACAGACGTCAATTGTTGTACAACATCATGGCTACGCTGTTGGCATCACCTTTTACAGTGGATTTCCACTGTTGTGGGCCTTTAATCATCTGACTTTGTTGTTCACACAGGAGAGATACGGGACTATCGTGGATCCTCTGGGGAGCCTCAACAACCTCATGATGCTGACGAGGCAGGGAAGAGTCTCTCCAGATCAGAACACATCAATAAACACCTGCAGAGATCCACAGGGAAGAGAACTCACTGCTGCTCTGACTGTGGGAAGAGATTCACCTCATCAGGCATTAGAAGTCATCAGAGAACACACACAGGAGAGAAATCTTATAGCTGTGATCAATGTGGGAAGAGTTTTACTACATCTAGCAATCTGACTATACACCAGAGAACACACACAGGAGATAAACCTTATAGCTGTGTTCAATGTGGGAAGAGTTTTGTTACATCTAGCAATCTGACTATACACCAGAGAACACACACAGGAGAGAAACCTTATAGCTGTGATCAATGTGGGAAGAGTTTTACTACTTCTGGCTATCTGACAGTGCACCAGAGAACACACACAGGAGAGAAACCTTATGGCTGTGATCAATGTGGGAAGAGTTTTTGTCAATCTAGTGATCTGACAGTGCACCAGAGAACACACACAGGAGAGAAACCATATAGCTGTGATCAATGTGGGAAGAGTTTTACTACATCTGGCTATCTGACAGTGCACCAGAGAACACACACAGGAGAGAAACCTTATAGCTGTGATCAATGTGGGAAGAGTTTTACTACTTCTGGCTATCTGACTTTACACCAGAGAACACACACAGGAGATGAATTTTATAGCTGTGATCAATGTGGGAAGAGTTTTGTTAAATCTGACCAGCTCACAGTACACCAGAGAATACACACAGGAGAGAAACCCTTTAGCTGTGGTCAATGTGGGAAGAGTTTTACTACATCTGGCTCTCTGACTGTACACCAGAGAACACACACAGGAGAGAAACCTTATAGCTGTGATCAATGTGGTAAGAGTTTTGGTCAATCTAGCCAGCTGACTGCACACCAGAGAACACACACAGGAGAGAAACCTTATAGCTGTGGTCAATGTGGGAAGAGTTTTGGTCAATCTAGCCAGCTGACATTACACCAGAGAACACACACAGGAGAGAAATCTTATAGCTGTGATCAATGTGGGAAGAGATACTCTGGTAAAAGATCTCTGATCAAACATCAGAAAATACATGGAGTTTTTTCATGATAATAATTAAATAATGTCACAATGTAGATTATTTTAACATTGTAGTAGGAGTATTTTAATGAATGTCAATGTAGAACCCTAAATGTTTGCCCCCTGTTCAATTGATTTTACCCTCAGGGAAAAAATCCAGGCTCTGAATTGAAAGAGTTACTATTTATGTGATTTAACAAAAAGTGACTAACAAAAAAGAGTTGTGTTACACTTACCACGTTGGTGACCCACTGGAATCACAATGTAGCTAGCTGTTTACCACGTTGGTGACCCACTGGAATCACAATGTAGCTAGCTGTTTACCACGTTGGTGACCCACTAACGTGGCTGTTTACCACGTTGGTGACCCACTGGAATCAAAATGTAGCTAGCTGTTTACCACGTTGGTGACCCACTGGAATCAAAATGTAGCTAGCTGTTTACCACGTTGGTGACCCACTGGAATCACAATGTAGCTAGCTGTTTACCACGTTGGTGACCCACTGGAATCAAAATGTAGCTAGCTGTTTACCACGTTGGTGACCCACTGGAATCAAAATGTAGCTAGCTGTTTACCACGTTGGTGACCCACTGGAATCACAATGTAGCTGGCTGTTTACCACGTTGGTGACCCACTGGAATCACAATGTAGCTAGCTGTTTACCACGTTGGTGACCCACTGGAATCAAAATGTAGCTAGCTGTTTACCACGTTGGTGACCCACTGGAATCAAAATGTAGCTAGCTGTTTACCACGTTGGTGACCCACTGGAATCACAATGTAGCTGGCTGTTTACCACGTTGGTGACCCACTGGAATCACAATGTAGCTAGCTGTTTACCACGTTGGTGACCCACTGGAATCACAATGTAGCTAACTGTTTACCACGTTGGTGACCCACTGGAATCACAATGTAGCTAGCTGTTTACCATGTTGGTGACCCACTAGAATCACAATGTAGCTAGCTGTTTACCACGTTGGTGACCCACTGGAATCACAATGCAACACTTCAAACTGTTTCTGCATATTGGTTATTGATTTGGACACGTTAAAACTGTATTTGCACTATTCCCATTTAGCAAAATGTCATTCAAAAGACGTTGAAAATAAGACTATGCCCGACGTCCAATATATGTTCGGTTGTAGTTGAAAGTCGTTTTTTCAATGACTTGAAAACAGCTTAATTTCAACATACTTATACACCTATAATCAATTTTTTATTAACAATCCTACATCACTCCAGTATTTCTTTACAACATTCAAATGCTAATTGTCTTTATTCCACTACTGAAGAAGCATGACTCAAATCACCTCATATATTCAAACATTCAGCCTGAAAAAAGATACATGTTTTATTATTCCATGCCTCACCATTAAGTTAATTATTGCCAATACTAATAACAAAGGAGTGTACATTTGGTTTTGATAATTCATATTTACAATTATGTAACATTTAGTAATCATAGTTATTCATGCAACCAACTTCACATTTTTGGGTACAATTATATTGACATTGTTACCCTGCTTTTATATCCAACAACATGCCTATCTAGTGAACCCTGAAAAGAGAGAGAAGCTCTGCAGTGTAAAGTTACTACGGATATCGCAGGAGTTTCCTCTTGAAATCAGACATGTCCGTGGTAAGGACAACTTGGTTGCTGATTATCTCAAGGGTGGGCAGTCAAATAGATTTGTGTTTTGCATTTAGCCAGTGAGTTACCATGATCACAATTTATTTTGACACATTTTTCCGTGTTGGAGATTAGTTTTATCTCTTATTCTTTTCTGTGTTTTTTTGAAACGGCACTGTTAGGGGCTCGTAAGTAGAGTTCCAGTGTTGTATCCGGCGCATGTGACTAATACAATTTGATTTGAGTTTTGTTTGGGCTCGTTCCAAGGGGACGAGAGTTCTAGAAGCTAGTGAGTTTTAGGAAGACGAGAGTTCTAGAAGCTAGTGAGTTTTAGGAAGACGAGAGTTCTAGAAGCTAGTGAGTTTTAGGATTCTATGGAAAGAAAAAGCATTAAAACATAATTCTTTTAATTACACGATTGTATATTATTATTCAGAAATACATGTTTTTAATTGTTTACAGCCAGTAGACACCATGTTTATATTGTAGAAGGTGAAGCATTGTAGATGATTATGTGAAATGGAAGTTGTAGAGATACTCTGAATGATTGGCTATGAAAAGCTAACTGACATTTACTCCTGAGGTGCTGATCTGTTGCACCTTCGACAACCACTGTGATTATTATTATTTGACCCTTCTGGTCATTTATGAACATTTGAACATCTTGGCCATGTTCTGTTATAATCTCCACCCGGCACAGCCAGAAGAGGACTGGCCACCCCTCATAGCCTGGTTCCTCTCTAGGTTTCTTCCTAGGTTCTTGTCTTTCTAGGGAGTTTTTCCTAGCCACCGTGCTTCTACGCCTGCATTGCTTGCTGTTTGGGGTTTTAGGCTGGGTTTCTGTACAGTACTCTGTGACATCAGCTGATGTAAGAAGGGCTTTATAAATACATTTGATTGATTGTACAACTGAATGCATTCAACTGAAATGTGTCTTGGGTGCACTGATTGGTGTCACCTCGTTAGTCAGTATGTGTTACACCTGTGCTGGCTTGTCCATCTCTTTAGTGGGAAGGTGTTTCACCTGAGCTGGTCCAGGTTCTATTTAAGAGTGTCTGGCCCAGTGCTCCAGTTGTCTTGATAGATGTGGAGAGTCAACACCTTTAGTTGCTCCACCTTTTTGGTTTACTTCCTGTCTTTAAGTTTGGTGTGAGTTTTTCTTTTATTTGCCTCTTCTTGGGCAGATTTAGTGGGTCTCATAGTGGGTGTCTTTTAGGTCCCAGTTGTTGTTACTAGTCAACTTTCATTGGACACCTCATAGTGTCTTTGAGAACCCCTCCTAAAAAACAAGCTTATATTTTGGGTTGGATATAGCATCCAATTAATATTTTAATCAATGGCATTTCCTTAGGATGCTCAATAGTCTTTCAGTTGTTAGTCTTCTGTTTGTTGTGTACTAAATATTTCATTTTTGTATTTGTTTTTTCCTGTGAAGCCATTGTGTTGCATCCATGTCTGAAATGTGCTGTATAAATAAAGCTTGATTTGATTTCAACAAATGTTCCTAATGACTGACCAATCAACAGATTCTTGGTCCCTTTTAGTATTTATTAATGAATACAGTATATACATATGAGATGAGTAATACATAGACAGATACAGGAGAATAGGATAGAATACAGTATATACATATGAGATGAGTAATACATAGACTAAGATACAGTAGAATAGAGTATATACATATGAGATGAGTAATGCCAGATATGTAAACATTATTAAAGTGACTAGTGTTCCATTCCTTGAAGTGGCCAATGATTTCAAGTCTGTGTATGTAGGCAGCAGCCTCTCTGTGTTAGTGATGGAAAAACAGCTTCTGTCTCTCGGTCCCAGCTTTGATGCACCTGTACTGAACTCGCTTCTGGATGATAGTGGGCTGAACAGGCAGTGGCTCGGGTAATAACAAAGAACAAATGTGTGTGCCTGAGGGGAAATTCACTTTCATACAGCCAGAGGGGTGAGAAATTACACCAATACCAGTGGACAATTTGCACTAATGTAAATAAACATAGATGATGGAACATATTCCCTTTTGCTTACGTGATGCACCGCTAAGGGGACATACATTTTTACCATCTAAACCATGTGTGACCTCTCAGCTTACTGGCTGTAGAAGTGTTCTACAGCCAGTCTCAAGATCTCAACCCCATAGAAAATCTTTGGAGGGAGTTGAAAGTCCGTGTTGCCCAGCAACAGCCCCAAAACATCACTGCTCTAGAGGAGATCTGCATGGAGGAATGGGCCAAAATACCAGCAACAGTGTGTGAAAACCTTGTGAAGACTTACAGAAAACGTTTGACCTCTGTCATTGCCAACAAAGGGTATATAACAAAGTATTGAGATAAACTTTTGTTATTGACCAAATACTTATTTTCCACCATAATTTGCAAATAAATTCATTAAAAATCCTACAATGTGATTTTCTGGATTTCTTTTTCTCATTATGTCTGTCATAGTTGAAGTGTACCTATGATGAAAATTACAGGCCTCTCTCATCTTTTTAAGTGGGAGAAATTGCACAATTGGTGGCTGACTAAATACTTTTCTGGCCCACTGTATATCCTTGGGACGTCCCTAGCCCATTGAAGTTAACATTGAAGTGGTTAAGGTTAGGGTTTAGGGTAGGGATGTCCCAAGGATCCCAGATAGAATTGACCATTGTGCATTCTTCTGTCTCTTTTACATAGCAGGTGATGGGTTCTGACTTCTGTACTTTTAAATATGAAATATTCTTATGTGAAATTGAATGAAACAATAATGTATGTTGATGCTAATATGATGTACAATATTCCATGATGTTTCTATATGATAACAATAGAGTAATATATTTAATATGATGTACAATATTCCATGATGTTTCTATATGATAATAGAGTAATATATTTAATATGATGTACAATATTCCATGATGTTTCTATATGATAACAATAGAGTAATATATTTAATATGATGTACAATATTCCATGATGTTTCTATATGATAACAATAGAGTAATATATTTAATATGCCATATACTATTTTTAACAGTTTCACTAATTAATTTTAATTAACTTAATCATTGATTAACTTAATCATGATTCAACGTCAGTTCACCGTCTCACCTCATACTGTATTGGAGCAGCAGCAGCTGACTTCCCGGTTCAACGTCAGTTCACCATCTCACCTCATACTGTATTGGAGCAGCAGCAGCTGACTTGATCGTTGATGCTAATCATCATGTTTTGAATCTGAGAGTAAATAGAGCCGACTACAACTCTAAAAATGAAGGGTTCAACTGGAGTTGTTCTCAGATCCCCTAAGAACCGTAGGGTTCTTGGTCAATGAAAAACAGCCCCAAAAGGTTCTTCAAAGAACTTGTTAGAAGGTGGGTTCATCGAGGAACCTCCGTTGTTGCTGGACTTCTTCCGGGAACTCCGCAATTACAACTGAAAACGACGGTGACAAGTTTGGATGCGACAACAGTTAAAAAGGTTGAGTTGGGTTGATGTTTGGCTCTGAATATTTAAGTATCGAAATAATTTATTATTATAATATAACATACTAATAATGAATAACGAAGACAATGAAGGTTTTCTGTGAATATCTTCCATAACGTTACTATAGCTAATTACCGTAAATATTAGAAAGCCGGGTTTGACCGTCGGCGTTGTATGAGCTACAGCACAGTACCGTTATCTAGCTAGATAACGTTATGTCCTAACTAGGCACAACTAGGTTTGGATTATTTCCCTCAACTATATTCTTTCCCATATATTGTATATCGTTTCCATAAAGCCAACATGGCTTTACACTCATTAACGTAAGTTTCCAATCTAGAGCAGTTCTCACTTTTGTGATAATGAACTAGCTAACATTAACTAACTAACTAAGGATGGTGACCTGTCCAGACGAGATGTTACAACGAACTGAATCGTCAATGGAGGTCTTCCTCTTTATATAGCCTGCTACAGCATGCAATACTATTAACTCACAAGGGGGCATTACGTTACATGGACAATACTATCCCATTTTGGAAACGTTACATGGACAATAATGTAATGAAACCGGCAGGGAGCAGGTCTCGAACCCTCGACCTCCTAGCCCGAGGTCCGGCGCGCTATCGACTGTGCCGCAAAAGCATGCTCAAGCGGCAGAGTCGATTTCCGCGCTTATAAACCCAGGGTCGTTACACTACTCCCTCCTTTCAAAGAGCGCGTCCTCGCGCTAGCTTGCGACTTTACGTCTTACAGGAACGCGCTCACCGGCCAAGCACACGCACTGTCGTGGATGCGAGGTCCGATCACTTCCGACACCAATGTAATGACCTGACTAGATCATAAAAGAACGACTGTCCAGACAGAGGATTGAGTTTACGAATGGACGGTTTATTAAACCAACTTTACACAGGCTACTGTTTGGCCGTAGCCCACGCCAAATAAATGAAAGATAACCCACAAGCCAATCGTGACCTTCTCTTGTGAAGCCCAGACGTAAGAGAGAGAACAAAGGCAAAACCTGGTCTTAACTTCCAATGCTCCATCCCCCTGCCCAACCCCCCTCCACGCCACTCCGCCAACCGCCAGGATGCCCGGCATCAGAACATTCCAGGCCGCAAAAGCATGCTCAAGCGGCAGAGTCGATTTCCGCGCTTATAAACCCAGGGTCGTTACACTACTATCCCATTTTGGAAACGTTACATGTACAATACTATCCCATTTTGGAAACGTTACATGGACAATACTATCCCATTTTGGAAACGTTACATGGACAATACTGTCCCATTTTGGAAACGTTACATGTATAATACTATCCCATTTTGGAAACGTTACATGGACAATACTATCCCATTTTGGAAACATTACATGTATAATACTATCCCATTTTGGAAACGTTACATGGACAATACTATCCCATTTTGGAAACGTTACATGGACAATAGTATCCCATTTTGGAAACGTTACATGGACAATACTATCCCATTTTGGAAACGTTACATGGACAATACTATCCCATTTTGGAGACGTTACATGGACAATACTATCCCATTTTGGAAACGTTACATGTCCGCCCCCTTGTGGAGGGAAATTCATATCTTAGATGGTAGCTGTAGATGGGATTCAAATGCATAATGGTATTAATACAGTGTCTAGACTACCTCTTTTGTATAAATGCCCTTCAGAATCCAAACACAGTATTGCCACGCAGCAAAATGTTGCGTATAATCTTTCAAGTCAGCCTGATAAAATAATAAACAATTTGTGTACAAAGATATCTTGAAATGTGATATTAGGCCTGTATGGCAGTACTGTTACTGTATGGCAGTACTGTATTGGCTAGTGCTTTCTCCAATATGTTCTTCTATTTTACATTACATTGTATGTCAATGCCATTTATCTTTCAATATTTATCTAATATATATATATATGTTTTAATGCTTGTAAGATTATTCTTTGACACATTTTCTCTTCCTTTCAAATTCGTATAGGACAGAACATGGACACAATGCAATTGGGATCAAGAAGAAGGTACAGATCTGTTGTAGGACAGCTGCATTTGAAGTGTACATTTAACCTACATAGCAGTCAATACACACTGACATCTATTAGCATACAAATGTGTGCAAATGATCTTTTCAGATCTTCTCGGAAATGAATCAAGTCCATGGAATGGAAATAGACAAAAAATATAATTTAAGGACTATCAATTCACCTCAAACAGCAAGTAAACAAAGTCTTACTAAAATCAATTGGCAAATGACAATAGTTCCTCAAAGTATTTGTAAAATATTTCCAGCTCTCACTCTTGGTAAACACCTTACATGAAAGGGACAAATGTTATGCTCTGATCCAGTGGAAATGTCATAAATTACCTGATTACTTCTTATCCCTTACACAAATAGCCTACAGCTGTGTCTGTCCCAAACTCACTGGCGCGGGAGACTCTCAGGGCCCAGACTATTTTATATCAAGTTTCAGACCGACCTAGGTGATAGAACTTGAACCATTGTATCAACTATGTAGACAGGCCATGAGCAGCCAATGTGATTTATTTATCTGGATATTTTCTAGCTGTTTTTATTTGTTGGCTTTATGTAGAATATTTTTACATAGTTGGCAATGGCAATAAAAGTTATTTAGATTTGTATAATTTTCATTTAGATAGAATGTAGATAAACCACATATAATGACTTTGAGATACAATTATTATTACTATTATAAATTAAATGAAACTGTTCCAGTAAAATGTGAATATGAAAATCATAACTGGCACCTGATCAGTAGAAATGGTCAGATAAATTGGCACTACAAATGGAAAAGGTTGCCAACTGCTGTTGTAGCCTATTACTGGAAACTTCAGGAGCATAACGTCAGAATTTACGAAGGCCAGCAGCAGCGGGAAGAGAATGCTAAGGAAGAGGTTTTTTTCTTATGGTTAGGCTATCTTGATCTCTGGTTCCCTCGAGTCATTTGTGTGTCTCAATTATTTATACAAGCTGTTCAATCCCAGTGGATTGATGAGGAATTGAAAAATGGTATGGTTGAGAAGGATGAGGAAAAAGGAATGGCAAATAAGTCTGGCTGTACAACCGATTGGCAAACATCCTGCAACTACAGAAATTATGTGACTAAACTAAAGAAAAAGAAGAAAAAGACAATGAAACAAAGATAAATGACATAAAGAATGATAGTAAAACGCTTTGGAGAACCTTACATACAATTTTGGGAAAAAAGGCAAACTCTGCTCCATCATTAACTGAATCAGATGGCTCATTCATCAAAGCCCACTACTTTTGTGATTTTTTCATTGGCAAGATTAGCAAACTTAGGCATGACATACCAGCAGCAAATGCTGACACTACACATCCCTAACCCTAACCTTGCTGGAAATGTGACAAACGGACCCCTTCTGTGGTAGCAGACTGGGACGATCTGTAATCAAATTGAATTCCCAGGAACGGGGTTCAAATGAACCACAGAGACTGTGTGGGATAATAACATGGCCGTGTCCAACCCTGCTTGTTCCCTCGACTCCGCTACCAACCACCAATCTCCAACAGGGCCCTTAACCTGTATCACTAGACACTTCATAGTGAGCGACAGGTAGGAATCAGCAATGAATCCCAATAATGAGCCACTTATGGGAGGGGTAACCCTTTGTGGACAAATCTCTCAATGTATTACTGCTACCCTGGGGAGATTGATATACCCCTTGAACATCGGCTCCGACCCTCGTCAGATGAGGCAGGGCTTGCAAACTATTACAGACTACGAAGGGAAGCACAGCCGATAGCTGCCCAGTGACACGAGCCTACAAGATGAGCTAAATGACTTCTATGCTCGCTTCGAGGAAAGTAACACTGAAACATGCAAGGGTCTTCACTGACATTTATCTCCTGTCTGAGTCTGTAATAACAACATGTTTCAAGCAGACCACCATAGTCCCTGTGCCCAAGAACACTAAGGTAATCTGCCTAAATGACTACCGACCCGTAGCACTCACGTCTGTAGCCATGAAGTGCTTTGAAAGGCTGGTCGTGGCTCACATCAACACCATTATCCCAGAAACCATAAACCCACTCCAATATGCATACCGCCCCAACAGATCCACAGATGATGCAATCTCTATTGCACTCCACACTGCCCTTTCCCACCTGGACAATAGGAACACCCATGTGAGAATCCTATTCATTGACTACAGCTCAGCATTCAACACCATAGTGCCCTCAAAGCTCATCACTAAGCTAAGGACCCTGGGACTAAACACTGAGCACGCCCCCATTCTCATCGAAGGGGTTGTAGTGGAGCAGGTTGAAAGCTTCAAGTTCCTTGGTATCCACATCCTTGGTGTCCACATTATAGGTTTAGTTAACTGGTGAACTGTTGAAATCATGGAAACATAATGACGACTCTAATTCTAGATTTGGAATAGAATGTGCAGCACCTTTAATATATTGTTGTTTGACATGACTACCAATTAATAAACCAGGGAGGAATTACTGACAGAGTAGGAGCATGGTGGAGACATCCAAGAGAGGGAAATCAGGAAGGGAAATGACAGCAAGTAGTGCAGACGAAAGGGATAACAAGTTGGTGAAGCAACAGATGTGCTGGAATGACAACAATAATAGAGATGGAATGACAACAATAGAGAGGGAATGACAACAATAGAGAGGGAATGACAACAATAGAGAGGGAATGACAACAATAGAGATGGAATGACAACAATAGAGATGGAATGACAACGATAGAGATGGAATGACAACAATAGAGATGGAATGACAACAATATAGATGGAATGAGAACAATAGAGATGGAATGACAACAATAGAGATGGAATGACAACGATAGAGATGGAATGACAACAATATAGATGGAATGACAACAATAGAGATGGAATGACAACAATAGAGATGGAATGACAACGATAGAGATGGAATGACAACAATATAGATGGAATGACAACAATAGAGATGGAATGACAACGATAGAGATGGAATGACAACAATAGAGATGGAATGACAACAATAGAGATGGAATGACAACAATAGAGATGGAATGACAACAATAGAGATGGAATGACAACGATAGAGATGGAATGACAACAATAGAGATGGAATGACAACAATATAGATGCTACTTTGAGAACAAACTCTCACATCTTTCACAGCACAGAGCGAGGGAGTCCAGGGGATTACAGGAGGAGAAATGGAGGAAGCATTGTGGGATTCTCTTGGCGTGAGTACAGTTGGTGAGACTGCATGGAGGATGTTGAAGAGCAGTCACTTTAACTCTTCCTACATGTACATATTACCTCAACTAACCGGTGCCCCCGCACATTGACTCTGTACAGTTGGTGAGACGGAGTGGATGATGGTGAAGAACAGTGGAGTGAAAAGGGCTAAAGTTGGTAATGAACAGCAGTTTAGGGTTGGAGTGGGAATCATCAGCAAGGATGTCTTTGTGGGTGACCTGTTAACGGTCTCAAAGATGGTGAAGGATGAATTGGGTAAAGTGGAATCGGTTCGAGTGACCAGGAGCGGTATGATACTGATTGTGTGTCAACAGCGCAAAAGGAGAAAGCTTTGTGTGGTTTAGGTTAAACATTTCAGGTAGACGCACGTTGATTAAAATGAATGATAGACGGAAGGTTTTACTGTGGTTTGGTGAAGTGGTTCTCCCATCTTATGTAAAACCTGGGTAAGTGAGATATTGAGAAGCCGCTGCAGTGTTACAATTGTAAAAAAAATTGGACATGTGGCAAGTGTTTGTCGAAGGAATAAATATGTCGTAGTCAGATGAAGCATGTTGTAATTGTGATGGGAATCACATTCCCGAGTTCCCCGAGTGCCCTGTACGGATGAAGGATGTCACAGTCACGAGGATGATCAGGCCCATCCAGCAGGTGTCCTATGTGGAGGCAGTTAAAATAGCTGAAGGAGTAGAGAGAAGGTAGTTCATGTCCCACAGTCTGCAGTGAAGCCATGCAGGAGAAGGATCCCAACACACTAATAGTGAACAAGATGGACTTTGTTGTGTTTATAGAGCAAGTGATAAATTGCATTAAGAAATTATTAGTAACCTTCGCCCAAAACTAGAAGTTTCCACATTAGCTTGGAGGAGTTTCTACAACAAAGTTGCGTTTGCATTGCCCTCACTGCCGCAGTGATAAATTGCATTAATAATAAGCTAATAAAACATATAAGAAGCTAGACATCATTGTGAAGGCGGCAAATAGATTTCTGGATCTCCAGGACTTCAGACTAAATTTTACAGGGAGTACTGAATGAAGACGTTCCACCCCTCCCAGGTTCCTGAACCTGTGTAGGGATCTGAATAGTACCATTTTTTTTTTTTAATTCAGGGTAGTGGAGTGAATTTGGTTCGTGTTTATTTTTTATTTTACGTAATTAGTATGATTTGTTAATCCCAATTTATTTTGGGTAGCCGGCTAGCTAGCCAACATATTCATACATCGCTTACTCCTCTCTGATAAGATACCGCTGCACAAACATGCTTATCTAGGCCTACACCAGCACTGGTAACAGGCAGTATTAGCTAGCTACGTTTGCTCTGACTCTTAATACATTTAGCAAGCTAGCTAGCCCGCTAACTAGCGATTAGCAGCTAAAATTATTTGAGCAACACCTTGCTAAGAAAATAATCTTTCGCCTTTAATGTAATGGCATGAAAAGAATTGCAAGAACATTATACAATGACTTATGAACAGCTGTAACAATTTGACCCCCACAGGAAATCTACACTGGCAGTTATATAAAGACCCATTTACTATATAACCATTGATTCTTGAAGAATATAACTTATAAATGTTTTAACCGTATTACCCCGACCAGAATTCAAAACATAAGCTTGTATAAGGCCACTGTTTGTAAACAAATACTATATGGCTGAGGAGTAGGGTCGATCCAAGCGTTCTGACCTCACAATGACAGTAAAGCACCCAAGCTAACCGGCTAACTTTGGATAGCTTGCTAGACACAAATCAGAGAAAACCTCACTCTTACCATTTTACTCCCCCTAGCAGAGCTGGTTAGGCTGTTTTCATGTTATCCAGAGCGTTGGTGACTAACTGTGCTGCTGGCAACAATTTAATTTGAGCTTTTTTGCAGATGTTTACTGACACCGGCCATATTCAACGGGTGTTGAGCGTTATTAAATACATCAGTTATTCTGCGCTCTAATCAAGTCAATAAACATTGGGTAGTTAGTTAGAATATAGTTACTATACTGGCAAGTTTGATGTACAAGTAGCCAACTAACGTTAGGTAGCTAGCTCACATACTGGTACATACTGCTGTAAAGATATGCTATGCGTTTTGTAAGGATAGTGTAGCTAACATAACATGTAAGGTAACTTATTTGAAAAGTCATTACTTTATTACATTGCTCAACATTTGTCATAGTTATTTAAAGTTCATTTGTTCATTTGTATCCGCTCTCTCGTTGGACTTGGCTGCATATTTTCCTCCATTTTCTTCAAATCTGAAAATGTTAAAGCCACGCCCATTTCCTGAAGAATTGCATTATGTGCCCTAAAGTACTGCGTGTTTACATCATATTTTGGCGATTTTGGTATGACATCCAGGAACTTTTGGCATACTAACTACATCATACTATGACCAATAAGCAGACTATATACTCAATTTACTTCACAAATAGTGCAGTTAGTATCAGTATTCTAACACAGCTCAGGACTCTGGGCAGCCATTTTGTTTGTTAAAAAACTAGGTTGCCCCTTTAAAAAAACACACACAACAATCAATCAACCAATCTGCAGTTGAAACATTAACAAAGCTGTAATTCCACCACTGTTTTGGTAATAAGATGAGGGATGGGGCTGGAGAAATGTAACTAGTCTCAAATTCATAGACAGACCTATGTATGAAAGGACTGACCATCCATGATATCAACATTATAGTTTTAACTATGTTGAGGCTATACAGTGTTGATTTACATTGTTTCTAAACATTGAAGTAAAAAAGCTTATTCTGGGTTCTGATGGGGTAAAAACAGTTGAACTAAGCTCATGAGGCATTTGTTATATTCTTCAAGAATCAATGGCTATACAGTGTTGATTTACAGCGCCTACTTGTCTTGTCTGTGTTTCTTTTACACCTGCTACATAAAAGACACCGAAGAATGTGTAACAGTATAGCTTCCGTCCCTCTCCTCGCCCCTACCTGGGCTCGAACCAGGGACTCTGCACACATCAACAACTGCCTCCCACGAAACATCGTTACCATCGCTGTTAGCGCACACCCCGCTAACTAGCTAGCCATTTCACATCGGTTACAAATGCACAATGGTCAATGCTATCTGGGATTCTTGGGACATCCCTACCCTAAACCCTATCCTTAACCCTTAACTTAACCATTTTAAATATCAACTTCAACGGGCTAGGGAAGTCCCAAGGATGTATCGCTACCTGAAAATACATGATCTAAGTGATTGATAGTTGGTATTCAGCAGTCATAAAGCCTTATTTACTTTAATGAACTACTAAAATAGTGATTTTGTCAGACAGCAGCTCTACACTTTATTGACTGACTGATCCATTCATCCTTCCATCCCTCCTCAGCCTTCCTCTCCTCTGAAGACCCAGTGAGGGTGGAGCTCAGTCAGAGAGCTGTTGAGGGACTGGTTAGGAAGAACACTTCTACAGCCACAGAGGTGAGAGGTCACACATGGTTTAGATGGTAAATATTTATGTCCCCTTAGTGGTTCATCACGTCAGCAAAAGGGAATATCAAATCAAATCAAATGTTATTAGTCACATACACATGGTTAGCAGATGTTAATGCGAGTGTAGCGAAATGCTTGTGCTTCTAGTTCCGACAATGCAGTAATAACCAACAAGTAATCTAACCTAACAATTCCACAACTACTACCTTATACACACACAAGTGTAAAGGGATAAAGAATATGTACATAAAGATATATGAATGAGTGGTGGTACAGAACGGCATAGGCAAGATGCAGTAGATGGTATAGAGTACGGTATATACATATGAGATGAGTACTGTAGGGTATGCAAACATAAAGTGGCATAGTTTAAAGTGGCTAGTGGTACATGTATTACATAAAGATGGCAAGATGCAGTAGATGATATAGAGTACAGTATATACATATGAGATGGGTAATGTAGGTAGGGTATGTAAACATTATATTAAGTGGCATTGTTTAAAGTGGCTAGTGGTACATTTTTACATAATTTCCATCAATTCCCATTTTTAAAGTGGCTGGAGTTGAGTCAGTATGTTGGCAGCGGCCGCTAAATGTTAGTGGTGGCTGTTTAACAGTCTGATGGCCTTGAGATAGAAGCTGTTTTTCAGTCTCTCGGTCCCTGCTTTGATGCACCTGTACTGACCTCGCCTTCTGGATGATAGCGGGGTGAACAGGCAGTGGCTTGGGTGGTTGTTGTCCTTGATGATCTTTATGGCCTTCCTGTGACATCGGGTGGTGTAGGTGTCCTGGAGGGCAGGTAGTTTGCCCCCGGTGATGCGTTCTGCAGACCTCACTACCCTCTGGAGAGCCTTACGGTTGTGGGCGGA
Source organism: Salvelinus namaycush (assembly GCF_016432855.1). Classification (NCBI taxonomy): domain Eukaryota; kingdom Metazoa; phylum Chordata; class Actinopteri; order Salmoniformes; family Salmonidae; genus Salvelinus; species Salvelinus namaycush. The sequence goes on from NW_024061475.1 coordinate 135,545, forward strand.
GCAGTTGCCGTACCAGGCGGTGATACAGCCCGACAGGATGCTCTCGATTGTGCATCTGTAGAAGTTTGTGAGTGCTTTTGGTGACAAGCCGAATTTCTTCAGCCTCCTGAGGTTGAAGAGGCGCTGCTGCGCCTTCTTCACGACGCTGTCTGTGTGGGTGGACCAATTCAGTTTGTCCGTGATGTGTACACCGAGGAACTTAAAACTTTCCACCTTCTCCACTACTGACCCGTCGATGTGGATAGGGGGGTGCTCCCTCTGCTGTTTCCTGAAGTCCACAATCATCTCCTTTGTTTTGTTGACGTTGAGTGTGAGGTTATTTTCCTGACACCACACTCTGAGGGCCCTCACCTCCTCCCTGTAGGCCGTCTCGTCGTTGTTGGTAATCAAGCCTACCACTGTAGTGTCATCCGCATGTGTTCCATCATCTATGTTTATTTACATTAGTGCAAATTGTCCACTGATATTGGTGTAATTTCTCACCCCTTTTGGCTGTATGAAAGTTAATTTCCCCTCAGGCACACACATTTGTTCTTTGCTCTTATGAAGGTAATTTGTGTAGAATGTACCTTTCCCCACTCAATCACCCCATCTCTTTATATTGCTGATGCATATTTGGTGGCTTGACTGCATCCAGACTATGTCAAAGGCCCATCCTGCCCTGCAAAATGACCTCCAGCAGGCCACAAATGTGCATGTGTCTGCTCAAACGGTCAGAAACAGACTCCATGAGGGTGGTATGAGGGCCCGACGTCCACAGGTGGGGGTTGTGCTCACAGCCCAACACCGTGCAGGACATTTGGCATTTGCCAGAGAACACCAAGATTGGCAAATTCGCCACTGGCGCCCTGTGCTCTTCACAGATGAAAGCAGGTTCACACTGAGCACATGTGACAGACGTGACAGAGTCTGGAGACGCCGTGGAGAATGTTCTGCTGCCTGCAACATCCTCCAGCATGACCGGTTTGGCGGTGGGTCAGTCATGGTGTGGGGTGGCATTTCTTTGTGGGGCCACACAGCCCTCCATGTGCTCGCCAGAGGTAGCCTGACTGCCAATAGGTACCGAGATGAGATCCTCAGACCCCTTGTGAGACCATATGCTGACACATGCACATTTGTGGCCTGCTGGAGGTCATTTTGCAGGGCTCTGGCAGTGCACCTCCATGCACAAAGGCGGAGGTAGCGGTCCTGCTGCTGGGTTGTTGCCCTCCTACGGCCTCCTCCACGTCTCCTGATGTACTGGCCTGTCTCCTGGTAGCGCCTCCATGCTCTGGACACTACGCTGACAGACATAGCAAACCTTTTCGCCACAGCTCGCATTGATGTGCCATCCTGGATGAACTGCACTACCTGAGCCACTTGTGTGGGTTGTAGACTCCGTCTCATGCTACCACTAGAGTGAGAGCACCGCCAGCATTCAAAAGTGACCAAAACATCAGCCAGGAAGCATAGGAACTGAGAAGTGGTCTGTGGTCACCACCTGCAGAATCACTCCTTTTTTGGGGGTGTCTTGCTAATTGCCTATAATTTCCACCTTTTGTCTATTCCATTTGCACAACAGCATGTGAAATGTATTGTCAATCAGTGTTGCTTCCTAAGTGGACAGTTTGATTTCACAGAAGTGTGATTGACTTGGAGTTACATTGTGTTGTTTAAGTGTTCCCTTTATTTTTTTGAGCAGTGTATTTAAAAAACACTTCAACCAGTAAAATGCTCTTTGTCTAGCTTTTCCATCAACCTGACAATGAGGGTTTGTACACTGTTTGCCAAATTGGCCCATAACTTCACCTAACAACAAATATACCTGTAATGAACGAAGAAGCACTTTGGTTGTTGTTGCATGACATACATAGTGAACTCTAGGACCCATAACAACAACATAGACCTACTGTAGGACCCATAACTTCACCTAACAATAACATAGACCTACTGTAGGACCCATAACTTCACCTAACAATAACATAGACCTACTGTAGGACCCATAACTTCACCAAACATAGACCTACTGTAGGACCCATAACAACAACATAGACCTACTGTAGGACCCATAACTTCACCTAACAATAACATAGACCTACTGTAGGACCCATAACTTCACCTAACAATAACATAGACCTACTGTAGGACCCATAACAACAACATAGACCTACTGTAGGACCCATAACTTCACCAAACAACAACATAGACCTACTGTAGGACCCATAACTTCACCTAACAACAACATAGACCTACCGTAGGACCCATAACTTCACCTAACAATAACATAGACCTACTGTAGGACCCATAACTTCACCAAACATAGACCTACTGTAGGACCCATAACTTCACCTAACAACAACATAGACCTACTGTAGGACCCATAACTTCACCTAACAATAACATAGACCTACTGTAGGACCCATAACTTCACCAAACAACAACATAGACCTACTGTAGGACCCATAACTTCACCTAACAACAACATAGACCTACTGTAGGACCCACACCTTCACCTAACAATAACATAGACCTACTGTAGGACCCATAACTTCACCTAACAATAACATAGACCTACTGTAGGACCCATAACTTCACCTAACAACAACATAGACCTACTGTAGGACCCATAACTTCACCTAACAACAACATAGACCTACTGTAGGACCCACACCTTCACCTAACAATAACATAGACCTACTGTAGGACCCATAACTTCACCTAACAATAACATAGACCTATGACTATAAATAATTTAATATTTACAGGTGAAACATGGAAACTAAAATGTCTTTGTCATGACATTTCATAACCTGATCACCAGATAATTTTGTGAATAATCCCACTAGGCTACTCTGTAATGTGATGTCATTCTAAATGTCCTGAATAACGGAAAATAGCTCTGTGTGTAGTACAATAGCCCATCCATCAAGGAACAGTTCTCTACACATTATGAGCAAAGTATCTCTGTGTCCAAACAGACTAACGAGAACCTACTGTAAATCAAGCAGACAATAACACAATACAAACATCAATTTGTTAGGGATGTTGGATCCAACGTGGAGCACGGCATAACTGTCTTTACCAGAGTAATGAATGAAGAAGCACTTTGGTTGTTGTTGCATGTCGTGATGTTTGTCATGTGACTGTCATTCAGAAAAGGATTTCCTGGATCAGCTGATGATAGTTGAGCATGTGACTGTTACTAAATTGCTACAGTATTAAGAATTATGTGTAATTATTGAACCAGTTATATGCATATCATATTTTCTGGGCCCGAGTAGCAGGCAGTTTAATTTGGGCACGCTTTTCATCCAAAATTCCAAATGCTGCCCCCTACCCTAGAGAAGTTAAGCTCGAGATCTTGGGTCTCGACCCTGCCCTGTGCAACTGGGTCCTGGACTTTCTGACCGGCTGCCCCCAGGTGGCGAAGGTAGGAAACAATATCGTCACCCCGTTGATCCTCAACACTGGGGCCCCACAAGGGTGCGTTCTGAGCCCTCTCCTGTACTCCCTGTTCACCCATGACTGTGTGGCCATGCACGCATCCAACTCAATCATCAAGTTGGCAGACAACGCTACAGTGGTCGGCTTGAATACCAACAACGACGAGATGACCCACAGGGAAGAGGTGAGGGCACTCGGAGTGTGGTGTCAGGAAAATAACCTCTCACTCAACATCAACAAAACAAAGGAGATGATCGTGGACTTCAGGAAACTGCAGAGGGAGCACCCCCCTATCCACATCGAAGGGACAGTAGTGGAGAAGGTGGAACGTTTTTAGTTCCTCGGCGTACACATCACAGACAAACTGAAATGGTCCACCCACACAGACAGTGTGGTGAAGAAGGCGCAACAGCGACTCTTCAACCTCAGGAGGCTGAAGAAATTTGTCTTGTCACCGAACACACTCACAAACTTTTACAGACGCACAATCGAGAGCATCCTGTCGGGCTGTATCACCGCCTGGTATGGCAACTGCACCGCCCTCAACCGCAAGACCCTCCAGAGGGTGGTCCGGTCTGCACAAGGCATCACCGGGGCAAACTACCTGCCCTCCGGGACACCTACACCACTCGATGTCACAGGAAGGCCAAAAAAGATCATCAAGGACAACAACCACCCGAGCCACTGCCTGTTCACACCGCTATCATCCAGAAGGCGAGGTCAGTACAGTTGCATCAAAGCTGGGACCGAGAGACTGAAAAACAGCTTCTATCTCAAGGCCATCAGACTGTTAAATAGCCATCACTAACATAGAGAGGCTGCTGCCAACATACAGACTCAATCTCTGGCCACTTTAATAAATGGACCTAATAAAAGGTATCACTAGTCACTTTAAATAACGCAACTTTAATAATGTTCACATATCCTACATTACCCTCATATGTATATACAGTATATATACATATGAGTATATACATACAGTATTCTATACCATCTACTGCATCTGCTTATGACGCACGGCCATCGCTCATCCATGTATTTATATGTACATATTCTTATTCATCCCTTACATTTGTGTGTATAAGGTAGTTGTTGTGAATTTGTTAGATTACTTGTTAGATATTACTGCATTGTCGGAACTAGAAGCACAAGCATTTCGCTACAGTCACATTAACATCTGCTAACCATGTGTATGTGACCAATAACATCTGCTAACCATGTGTATGTGACCATTAACATCCGCTAACCATGTGTATGTGACCATTAACATTAACATCCGCTAACCATGTGACCATTAACATCCGCTAACCATGTGTATGTGACCATTAACATCTGCTAACCATGTGTATGTGACCATTAACATCTAGTAACATGTGTATGTGACCATTAACATCTGCTAACCATGTGTATGTGACCATTAACATCCGCTAACCATGTGTATGTGACCATTAACATCTGCTAACCATGTGTATGTGACCATTAACATCTGCTAACCATGTGTATGTGACCATTAACATCCGCTAACCATGTGTATGTGACCATTAACATCCGCTAACCATGTGTATGTGACCATTAACATCCGCTAACCATGTGTATGTGACCATTAACATCCGCTAACCACGTGTATGTGACCATTAACATCTGCTAACCATGTGTATGTGACCATTAACATCCGCTAACCATGTGTATGTGACCATTAACATTTGATTTGCCCTGACCCCTCATTTGATTTGCCCTGACCCCTCATTGTCTTTTGTTTGAGACCCTCCTGTTAAGGTTGAGTAAGGACTAGTCTACCTGGTTACACATATAGAAGTAGGACTAGTCTACCTGGTTACACATATAGAAGTAGGACTAGTCTACCTGGTTACACATATAGAAGTAGGACTAGTCTACCTGGTTACACATATAGAAGTAGGACTAGTCTACCTGGTTACACATATAGAAGTAGGAACTAGTTTACCTGGTTACACATATAGAAGTAGGACTAGTCTACCTGGTTACACATATAGAAGTAGGACTAGTCTACCTGGTTACACATATAGAAGTAGGACTAGTCTACCTGGTTACACATATAGAAGTAGGACTAGTCTACCTGGTTACACATATAGAAGTAGGACTAGTCTACCTGGTTACACATATAGAAGTAGGAACTAGTTTACCTGGTTACACATATAGAAGTAGGACTAGTCTACCTGGTTACACATATAGAAGTAGGACTAGTCTACCTGGTTACACATATAGAAGTAGGAACTAGTTTACCTGGTTACACATATAGAACTAGGACTAGTCTACCTGGTTACACATATAGAAGTAGGACTAGTCTACCTGGTTACACATATAGAAGTAGGAACTAGTTTACCTGGTTACACATATAGAAGTAGGACTAGTCTACCTGGTTACACATATAGAAGTAGGACTAGTCTACCTGGTTACACATATAGAAGTAGGACTAGTCTACCTGGTTACACATATAGAAGTAGGACTAGTCTACCTGGTTACACATATAGAAGTAGGACTAGTCTACCTGGTTACACATATAGAAGTAGGACTACTCTACCTGATTACACATATAGAAGTAGGACTAGTCTACCTGGTTACACATATAGAAGTAGGACTAGTCTACCTGGTTACACATATAGAAGTAGGAACTAGTTTACCTGGTTACACATATAGAACTAGGACTAGTCTACCTGGTTACACATATAGAAGTAGGACTAGTCTACCTGGTTACACATATAGAAGTAGGACTAGTCTACCTGGTTACACATATAGAAGTAGGACTAGTCTACCTGGTTACACATATAGAAGTAGGACTAGTCTACCTGGTTACACATATAGAAGTAGGACTAGTCTACCTGGTTACACATATAGAAGTAGGACTAGTCTACCTGGTTACACATATAGAAGTAGGACTAGTCTACCTGGTTACACATATAAAAGTAGGACTAATCTACCTGGTTACACATATAGAAGTAGGACTAGTCTACCTGGTTACACATATAGAAGTAGGACTAGTCTACCTGTCCTGAGCACAAATGTAGGCTTATAAATGTGCCCATTTGGGGATGTCTGATAGTATCTCTGATTGTCTTAACGCACCACCACTAATGAGTTGTGGAGCCTCTCAAAGCACATTTCTCTTCACCTCTAACAGCATATAAACAAAGTCTAATCAAAATCAATTGCAAATGAGAATAACTCCTCAAAGTATTTGAAAAACATTTCCAGCTCTCGCCCTTTCGATTACCACTCGGCACAAAAGGGAAAAATGTAATGCGCTGATCCAGTGGAAATGTCAAAAAACCCTTTTTACTTCTTATCCCTTTCACAAATAGCCTACAGCTGTGTCGGTCGAGAACTCACTGGCACGGGAAACTGAGGGCCCAGAATATTTTATACAATGTTTCAAGTTTGTTATAGACAGGCCATGTGAAATATAGGACATCTATTTGCAATGTTTTTATTTGTTATGTAGGCTAGTTTTTACATAATTGGCAATGGCAATGAAAGTTACTTTTAGATTTGTATAATTGTCATTTAGATAGAATGTAGATTAATCACAGACAATGATTTTGAGATACTATTATAAATGAAATTAAACTATTCCAGTAAAATGAACATATGAAAATCATAACTGGCACCAGATCAGTAGAAATGGTAAGATACATTTGCACTCCAAATGTAGGTTGCTGACTGCTTGTGTAGCCGATTACCAGCAACGTCAGAATTTATGAAGGCCAGCAGGAGGAGGTGGATCGGGAAGAGTTTATTCTCTTCTGGTTGGGCTATATTGATGTAATGGCATGAAAATAAATGCTGAATATTATACAATGACTTATCAACAGCTCTAACAATTTCCTGTGGTGGTCAAATTGGTAATTCTAGAATATATATATTCTAATTCTACACTGGTAATTCTAGAATATACTATATAGCCTAGAAACCTGGTTAAACTATCATTATGACATCATGGATGAATTCTAGAATATACTATATAGCCTAGAAACCTGGTTAAACTATCATTATGACATCATGGATGAATTCTAGAATATACTATATAGCCTAGAAACCTGGTTAAACTATCATTATGACATCATGGATGAATTCTAGAATATACTATATAGCCTAGAAACCTGGTTAAACTATCACTATGACATCATGGATGAAATAATATATGAACTTAGCTCATGAGGCTTGTGTTGTGTTCTTCAAGAAACAATGGCTAAAAATAAATAATAATAAAAATATGGATGTAGCAATTGCAGATTTCCCCTTTAACACCACACATCCTTCCAGTTCTCTGCTGCCAGTGACTGGAACGAATTTCAAAAATCGCTGAAGCTGGAGACTTATATTTCCCTCACCAACTTTAAACATCAGCTATCTGAGCAGCTAACCGATCGCTGCAGCTGTACATAGTCCATCTGTAAATAGCCCACCCAATCTCCCTACCTCATCCCCAAACTGTTTTATTTACTTTTCTGCTCTTTTGCACACCAGTATCTCTACTTGCACATCATCATCTGCTCATTTATCACTCCAGTGTTAATCTGCTAAATTGTAATTCTTCACTACTATGGCCTATTTATTGCCTACCTCATGCCTTTTGCACACACTATATATAGACTTTCTTTTTTTCTACTGTGTCATTGGCTTGTTTATTGTTTATTCCATGTGTAACTCTGTGTTGTTGTCTGTGTCACACTGCTTTGCTTTATCTTGGCCAGGTCGCAGTTGTAAATGAGAACTTGTTCTCAACTGACCTACCTGGTTAAACTATCATTATGACATCATGGCCTACCTGGTTAAACTATCATTATGACATCATGGCCTACCTGGTTAAACTATCATTATGACATCATGGCCACCTGGTTAAACTATCATTATGACATCATGGTCACCTGGTTAAACTATCATTATGACATCATGGTCACCTGGTTAAACTATCATTATGACATCATGGCCACCTGGTTAAATAAAGGTTAAATAAAAAAAACATCAGTTCAACAACTGCAGAGTTCGTGCCTCTGTTTGTAAGACAGTACTTACTAGTGTTAATCAGGGAACGGTCTCTCAAAAACATCTTATGGCTAAGTTCATCCTTAGAACCATTGGATGCCTTAAGATGCGTTTGGGAAACAGGGCCCAGATATCCAGTTTCCTCCTCCTCCTTTTTCGATGTGACAGTCATCTCCTATTTCACCCCAAAAGCTGCATCCTCTTCTTTTACTGTAAAACCCTCTTCCTCTTTGAACGCGTCTTCCTCTTCTTTCACTGACACGTCTTTCTCTTCTTTTTTCACGGTAACAGCCTCACCCTCTAATTCTTGTTTTACTGTAACAGCCTCCTCTTCCCCCTCCTCTTTCACCAGAGCTTCTTTCTCCGTCCAGCAGACCTCCTCTTCATTAACAAGAGAGTAGCTTAGTGACCTCATGGTTGGAGATGTTAGCTAGCTAGGCTAATGCTAACTTAACCAGCCCGCTAGATGAATAAAAACAATACCGTAAATATGAAAATTATGAAATTAAAAAGGATAACTAACTAGACGACAGGCAAGGGTTTAAAATACAGTGGCTAATATACACTAAAGCGTCTAAAGAGCTTTATTGGTTCGTCTATTTTGTCTAGCAAGCTACCGAGTTGTCTGACGAACTGTTGCTGCTGCTGAAAGAAGCGTTCCGTCCACTAGAATATACGTCACAGTAGCGGCATTGCCTTAAAGTCGCAGACCGCCATCTGCTGAATGGAGTGGGTAACGCAGTTGAGTAAAATGTAAATTACATTTTCAGACAAAAGGTAGGTAGGAATCAGGAACATAGCTAGTCCTAAAATATTAATTAGCCCCCCCCTAAATAATTCAATATCAGTCAATATATTTTTTCTGTGATTTCTTATTTTCGTCAACCGTTCCATCGCATCTTAAACTTCTTATCAGGCCGGCACTAGGACCGGGGGAGGCTGCTGCTGCACTAGTGACTGTAAGACTTTCTTCAGCATAGATGGCGGACAGAAATACTAGGAGAGAGGGGAACCACAACCCCTACACAGAACTGAACTGAATCAAAGATGGTACAGTTGACAGGAATGTTAGTTCATGTAGAGACAAACGATTATGCATTTTTTTAACAAAATTAATTTACGAAAATCAAGATTTAGCCAGCTAGCTGGCTAGCTTTATGGGTGTTGTGACATGAGTATGACATTGTAATTCTGGTTGTTTTAGGGTCTCCTGAAACAACCAGCAAACCAGGCTTTCGTTTTGTGTAACAGTGGATGTAAAGAATCTAGCTAGCTGAAGAATTTACTGCAAATTGAATGTACAATTTTGTAAGCTTGCCTTGCTGATATTTGCCATGCAGATAGATGAAATCACGTAGCTAGCTATGTTCTTGCTTATTGTGCAGTGGATGATTAAAATCCCTGTATGCCCATGGATGTGTAGCTAGCTATCTAGCCGATCTGTGTATGGACCCAAACGTTTGGTATACATATTAGTTCAGAACCTAGCTATGAACCTCAGCTATCATAGCCAGTTGTATCAACTTCAAAACAGCCTGAATGACATTGATGAAGCCTATGGATTGAGTAGAATATAATATCATGTTGTACCAAGGATGCAAGTCGTATATACATGTAGTTATTACCATGCATGAGATCCCCACATTGTAGCCTGTACATTTAATATATTCACTGATCATGTACTCTACCTTGGCAAATAAAGGTGCAGTTTAGGTATGAATGTCTTTGAGATGATTTTTCAGTCATATCCAATACCAGGAGTATCAAATTCCAGTCTTTGAATGACGCTGTGTCTGCATGTATGTATTACAATTGTACACTTCAACAGTGTTTACCAATCTTGGTCCTGGGACATCAATGGTTACACATTGTAACTAATAGACTAGAAACAGGATTTAACTAGTTAATTCATATATACAGAAATATAATGTTAAAAACCAGAACACTACACTTCCTATGCATCATGTAAATACTCCAACACTGGTTCATCTCAACATCTAATGCCCTTCATCTGCATTGATCTGGTAAACACAGGATAGGTGGAGTATTTCATCACATTACACTTCATTTCAACCAGTAGAGAATGTGAAACGCTTTATTGAAAAGCTCATTATCCAAGTGTAATAAATACAAGTTCAATCTGTACTTCAATGCACATCTGTTGTGCATTATAAAAACAGAGGAAGAAAGAGGAGGTGAAGAGAGAGGTGTAAAAGACAGAAAGGGAAAGAGGTAAGCACATAGGAGCAGGGAAGGCAGCACATGATTAATGAATCACAGTGCTACATAAATATTCTCTCAGTTCATCACAATTACATAGCAGTGTCTCTAGTCGGCCCACAGGTTATCTTAAAAGAGGGTGAGGTGGCGATGATGGGACTAGGGGTTGGCATCCTCTCACATCAAAACATATCTGCAGACGAGAGACAGATGGAGAGAGAGACCAGTACAAAAAAAAAGTATGAATGTATGTACTTGTAAGTCGCTCTGGATAAGAGCGTCTGCTAAATGACTTAAATGTAAATGTAAGCCTTGTGTTTTTATTTTTTATTCTAACATTGTTAGTCATCAATCAGGAGGTGAAATGCAAAACTGACCTTGGATCATTAACTCTGGGACTACTGCATCTGTCTGTATTTCAATGTAAAGCATCTCTTTAATACTACTTCCTGTATAATATAAACTGACCTGGGATCATTAACTCTGGGACTACTGCTTCTATCTGTATTTCAATGTAAAGCATCTCTTTAATAATACTTCCTGTTGACCTGACCAAGTGACCTCTCACCTCTGATCATGCTGTGCCCTCTATGTAGCCAGTTCAGATGCAGGAGGGGTTCACCGACACAGCTGATATAACCTAGAGGACTTAGGGAGAAGGGGAGAGAGGGATGAAGTGGAGGAGAGAGACTGTTATTGAGAAAATAAGGTAGTTAAAGCGACAGTGTTCAACAGGAATCTGTGTGTGGCCTCACCTGGTGTCCACACCACACTAAGTGGCTGCAGAGTACTTTATGCTGAAAAACATGAACAGACACACGCGGACAAACAATATAGCGTAGTTATAGAAATAATGAAGTGTCTTACTATTCTCCATGGTTGGCCCTCTTGCCTATTCTTTGAAGGTGGAAGGAGCCACAGTTATACACCTGAGCCTGCTTACTGCACAACACAATCCATCAATCAGATTGATACATGAGTGTGTAGGTGTGGATTATAGAGTGTCTAATTGTTTTAAATTTTTTCAATATTAGTGATTTAAAATAGCCTGTTTTGTTTTTGCACAGACATCTCACCCTTACCTAAACAGCACCCTCACCTGAGAAGTAGAAATCAAAGGGAGAGAAACTATGAATTGAATATCTGAAGTTGACATAGCTAAGTAAATGGAAGAATAATCTTATTGCAATGTGAATGGCTCTTAAAAGAGCCTTTAGTTGTGCATAGTGTAGTCTATGGTGTTGCCAGGGAACAGCACCCTCTTAGAAGAGCCTTTGGTTGTGCATAGTGTAGTCTATGGTGTTGCCAGGGAACAGCACCCTCTTAAAATAGCCTTTGATTGTGCATAGTGTAGTCTATGGTGTTGCCAGGGAACAGCACCCTCTTAAAATAGCCTTTGGTTGTGCATAGTGTAGTCTATGGTGTTGCCAGGGAACAGCACCCTCTTTGAAGAAGTAGGAGGTGAAGATCTCCTGCACACGGATTGCCTCTCTTGCTGCGTTGTTGGACCCCATCCTTGAAACATCCTGCAGAGCAGCAGACTCCTCCTCTGGGACACGGCGGCGAGCTGCAGATCCCCTCCTGGTCCTCGTGTCCATCCTCATGAAGTTACGCAGGACACAGGTAGCCTTCACACACCTGAATTCCTCCAGGAGGCAGTCCCAGATGACCCTGGTCACCCAACCTTGCAGTGCCCTACACGGTAACTGTAGGCAATTGTTTTGCAGGAATCTCCAGTTACAAGGTATCTGTAGGAATATGGAAGACAATGTAATTATTAGACTGTTACATCACCAGGTCATTGTGGATTACTAAAGTATAATATCCCTGATAACAAATCATGATAACATTGGATTGATAGATGCATGGGCACACATATGTGCATGTGTAGCATGTGACAATAACAGGATCATATCAAGGACGGCATCACAAATTAATACATAAATACCACTTGAAGCTTGATGATGAGTTGATCATTTGAATCAGCTGTGCAGTGCTGAGGCAAAAACAACGATGTGCACCTCTTTGAGTCCCCAGGACTGAGAACCACTGCTCTTCATTGGGACCTCTTCATATGTAGACTGGCTTTCATAGCGCTCTTTATCTGAGGACAGAAAACCTCACAAGAAACACACTTCATTATAGTCAAATTACACCACACTGAATATTATGCTACTATTATCTCCGTCCTCACTTCTAGGGACAGGAACTACACAAAAGTACCTGCCCTATCCAGAATAGCCTCCTCTCTCACTGACAGTTGGGGCTGCTATCCTTTCACCCTCCATGGCTGTTAGCTAGCTACCTACAAATGCATTTGGAGTTTGTTTTTTACAGTGATAAATACATCAAGATAGCTAGCTAATATGAAGTTAGACAGCTGATGATATTTAATTCACTTAGCTATCTATCTATACAGACTGGTTACCTATTTAGATGTGATATGAAAGTATTGTGTGAAATTATTTTGATGTTAAAGTATTTTAAATTATTTTGATGTGATATGAAAGTATTGTGTGAAATAATTGTTATGTGATATGAAAGTATTATGTGAAATTATTTTGAGGAGTAACGGGGGCAGCAATCAGCAGTAGAAACAATAACAAAGCGTACTCCCTGCCCGTTTCGGTAAAAAGCTGAGGGATGGGGCTGGAGAAATGCAACCATCCATGATACCAACATTATAGTTTTAACCATGTTTTGAGGATATACAGTGTTCGTTTATATTTACTGACAAACATTGGAGTAAAAAAAGCTCATATTTTGGGTTCTGATGGGGTACGACAGTTGAACTAAGCTCATGAGGCATTTATAAGTGAATTCTTAAAGAAACAATGGGTACATATCATTAATGTATAAGTCCCCAAATGGATGTAACAACTGCTGATTGCCCCTTTAAGACTACATATTGGGCTAATCTAATAGGAGATATTGAGGACTACAGTATTTCAGGCATTGTCATTGGATGCATTTGATCAATTGTTAACGTTTTGTTGATGGTCCACTCTTGATGTTCTACACGTTACAGTGTAGCTTCAGCCATTCCTACAGAACAACATTAAAGTGTAGAACCCCTTTACTGCATATTGGTTCAACGACTGCAGAGACGGTACTTACTGGTGTTAAACGGATCTCCAACCTCTTCTTTCACACCAAAAACGACATCCTCCTCTTTCTCATCTTTCTCCTCTTTAACTCTGAACGCGTCTTCCTCTTCTTTCACTGAAACGTCTTTCTCTTCTTCTTTCACTGTAACAGCCTCACCCACTACTTCTTGTTTTACTGTGACATCATCCTCTTCCTCCTCCTCTTTCACCACAACGTTCAGCCACAGACCTCCTTTCTCCGTCCAGCAGACCGCCTCTTCTTTAACAAGAGGGGAGTAGTTTAGGGAGCTCATGTTCGGGGATGTTAGCTAGCTAGCTATCATTAGCGACTAGCCTAGTGCTAACTTAACCAGCCAGCTACTATAGCTGACTAATAACAAATAACGTAATATTAAATTAAATAGGTTAACAAGTAGATACGACAGAAGTGTGGCTAAAACACAGTAGCTAATATACACCGAAAGCGTCTAAATAGCTTGAATCTTTCGGGAATGTTGGCTAGCAAGCTACCGAGGTGGTTGACGAGCTGTTTATGAAGAACCGTCCACTAGATTATACGTCACGCTGGCAGCGACGCCTGAAAGACGCACATCGCCGTCTGCTGACTGGAGGGGAAACGCAGTTGAGGATCATATTTTATTTTCAGACAAAGATTATTTTAAATGGATTTAATTAAATAATACCATTATATTGAGACATACAAAGACAGGAATGTGTTGATTGATTAGTGCGAATAAAAAATGTTTACCACAGCATATTTAAGGCAGTTTCATTAAGTTATACTACATCTAAATTAGCAGCTAGCTACTGTAGGTCTATACTGCTCCTACATGGTGTAACAATACATCATATAGATGTATATAATGACCAGACTAAGTCTATACTGCTCTTACATGGTGTAACAATACATCATGTAGATGTATATAATGAACAGACTTGGTCTATACTGCTCCTACATGGTGTAACAATACATCATGTAGATGTATATAATGAACAGACTAGGTCTATACTGCTCCTACATGGTGTAACAATACATCATGTAGATGTATATAATGAACAGACTAGGTCTACACTGCTCCTACATGGTTTAACAATACATCATGGAGATGTATATAATGAACAGACTAGGTCTATACTGCTCCTACATGGTGTAACAATACATCATGGAGATGTATATAATGAACAGACTAGGTCTATACTGCTCCTACATGGTTTAACAATACATCATGGAGATGTATATAATGAACAGACTAGGTCTATACTGCTCCTACATGGTGTAACAATACATCATGGAGATGTATATAATGAACAGACTAGGTCTATACTGCTCCTACATGGTTTAACAATACATCATGGAGATGTACACTACCGTTCAAAAGTTTGGGGTCCTTGTTTTTTAGAATCTAATTTCTTCATTTATTTACCTGTTTTTGCTTTGTCATTATGGGGTATTGTGATGTCATTATGGGGCAATGCGATGTCTTATGGGGTATTGTGATGTCATTATTGGTTATTGTGTAGATTGATGAGGGGAAAAAGATTTAAGCAATTTTAGAATAAGGCTGTAACGTAACAAAATGTGGAAAAAGTGAAGGGGTCTGAATGCTTTCAGAATGCATTTTATATATAGGGGTAGTACTTAGTGACATCACTTCATGAAACAGGAGGTACAAATATATAACATAGATTCACAATATCAACATTCAATGTATCCAAATATATGATCAAGCTGGAAGAGGAAACGCCAGCCCAGCCACAATCCTAGAGGTTCACTGATGATCAACCTCCTCCTTCACATCTGACTCCTGATGATCAACCTCCTCCTTCACATCTGACTCCTGATGATCAACCTCCTCCTTCACATCTGACTCCTGATGATCAACCTCCTCCTTCACATCTGACTCCTGATGATCAACCTCCTCCTTCACATCTGACTCCAGTGATCAATCCAGAGCGTCTTCTTTTTTGGGGAATCCTGATGGACGATGTCATCGAATAGAACGTCATCACCACAACCGCCCACAAGTTAATTGTCATTCAGGTTATTAATGGGAAGAACATTAGCAATATGTCCTGTTTGGTAACTTGTCTCGTTCAAAGGATTCACATTGGCAGGTGCACAGGGAGAAACACCATTAAAAAAACTCAGTTGATCTTAAACTGCGGAAACACTTTTGGAAGTCTTTAACTGCATCAAAGTCTGTGGCCTGTGATGTTGGGACAAATGATAGTCCCTTATTATACAAGAGACAAAATTCACAAATTCTACAGCACAACGGCAGAGTCATGTCTTCAGTGTAAAACTAACAATGACTCAATAATCCTTCTGGGAATGTTATGATGTCATAAAGTTATGGGCGGAGTTAGAAAGTTGGCTGTCAGAAGTACAGTTATACAATGTAAAATTACTTTTAATCTGTCTGTCTGTATATTTCAAAACATGGCATTTGAGGGTGCAGTGAGATACCCCAGAGTTGGACGATACTTTTCTCATCAATCATCTGAAATATTATACTTAATTAAACCTGGAAATCAACTAATCCTCTGTTGTTAATTCAATTCAAAATTCAAAAAAAGAGAAATTAAATGGTGCTGATGAATGCGCTGGCTGTGTTCTAGTGGGTCTGGGCAGGTGTGATGTAGTTAATGGAGATGGAGGTGTGTTCTAGTGGGTCTGGGCAGGTGTGATGTAGGTAATGGAGATGGAGGTGTGTTCTAGTGGGTCTGGGCAGGTGTGATGTAGGTAATGGAGATGGAGGTGTGTTCTAGTGGGTCTGGGCAGGTGTGATGTAGTTAATGGAGATGGAGGTGTGTTCTAGTGGGTCTGGGCAGGTGTGATGTAGTTAATGGAGATGGAGGTGTGTTCTAGTGGGTCTGGGCAGGTGTGATGTAGTTAATGGAGATGGAGGTGTGTTCTAGTGGGTCTGGGCAGGTGTGATGTAGTTAATAGAGATGGAGGTATGTTCTAGTGGGTCTGGGCAAGTTTGATGTAGTTAATGGAGATGGAGGTGTGTTCTAGTGGGTCTGGGCAGGTGTGATGTAGTTAATAGAGATGGAGGTATGTTCTAGTGGGTCTGGGCATGTTTGATGTAGTTAATGGAGATGGAGGTGTGTTCTAGTGGGTCTGGACAGGTGTGATGTAGTTAATGTTTGTATGGTGTTGTAATTTGTATGTGTATGTTGATAAAATATCAAATGAAATATATGTTTTAAGTCCCAATGCAAAGTTATACCTTATTACATAAAACCAATCAGAATTTAGAAGAATGCCAAAATCAGGTGTGTGTAATATGGAGGACCAGCCTATTCCCTATGATGTAAACTACAACAGAAATAACTTCAACTGTATAACTTCAAATTAAACCAATCGTTTGCACTCGTGACTTGAGTGATTAAAGTAAACCAACGTTTTGTAAGTACATAACGCCATCTAACCAAATATCAAAGAATGTTAGCTATATGCAGTTATCTTAGCCAGCTAACATTAGCTATATGCTGTTATCTTAGCAAACCAGCTAACATTAGCTATTTAGTCAACTAGCTATGGTCAGCGAGCTGGAGCCCAACTACTTGAGACCAGTTAGAACCCAACTAACAAAACCCAACTAAAACATAACTGCAGATCAAAAGAGACAAACAGAATGATGGCAGGGAAAATCCCCAAAATATAAAGATTACAGGTGTCAATCAGCTAGCGCGCTAGCAGTAAGCCAAGGTTGTAAAAGTTGCAGAACTCCCATAGTCTACTTCACAGAGAACATGCTGAAAAGTAGTGATGGGGAAACAAAGCTTCCTGAAGCATTGATGCTTTCCAGCCAATTGTGTCAAAAATAGGTTCATTACTCAAGGCTTTGAGCGACACAGAATTTAGAACAGCCACATTTTATAGATGAAGTCACACGCCGTAGCAGCGTAGCCATTATGTCATATATTAAACCAATGGCCGTGTTCGAGAGCATCAAATCCATGCTGCGTTGTGGGTAAACGGTGACTGGCTGACTGATTTATAAATAATAATAAGTAGTAATTTATGATGTAAGGTGATTTGTAAATCAGTCAGTTGGCAGTCACCTGCAGTGTCGAACCAGCCCAATACCAATCAGGTGGTTGTTAGACTAAATGAATCTCCAGACGCCATTGATGACGTGCTGCTGATAAAGTGATACAGGCATCAGCACACTGCTTTGAATGATTGTTTAGTGATTTGGACGCATGGCTCGTAGCTCCGGTATCAAACGTAACATATCGACAAGTTGACACAACATAAAGGAGCAAGCAGGTTGATTTCCTCTTTTGATTTGAGCCCACGGCAAGAAGTCACCAGAGCCTACCGTGCTAACGGGTTCCCACTAGATAACAGAACCACACAGTTAATGAAAAGCATGAGGTGAAGCTTGAGCTAGATATCAACCTATCGAGCTAGTGTGACCTTCCTGGTCTCTCAAGTCACTGAGTCAACACAGGAAGGAGCAATGGATGGATAGTTCATTTATTTCCAAAGCTGCAATGATGGGACACACACAGTATGGATGAATGATCAGTAGTGACGGGATATAAATAGCACTCCCACAGCAATTCTCCATTAATCTGCCCTATAATATTCGAACAAAAAAACTATTGAAATGTCTATCAAAGTCATTGTGATCGTATAGTGGATTTAACAATTCCTACTAATTCCTAATTTACTATAATAAAATTAATACATTGTTTCCATGTGTCTCATATTCACTACATCAGAATAAACTGTCATCCATTTTACTATCAAAATATATCAAATGAACCTGAAGATTTACTCAATGTCCCCCTCTGGTGGCGAAGAAGTATAATACACCTAAACTAACAAGAACCGTGCTAATAAATTGTCTGGTGTTCATGAGTTTATAAAACATATACTTCATACATTTGTCATAAATGACCTGCATTGATGAGACACACAGTGTGGATGAACGATCAGTAGTCGACAGGGTAAAAATAGCACTCCTAAAGAAGATGCATTTTCCAGTTAGATACCAACTTGAAAGAGGGAACTTTAGCATAAAACCCACATGGAAAACTGAGATTCGGCAAATAACATATAAAGAGAGGCTTATTTGACGCCAAACCAACAACAGTAGTTACTAAAACATAAATTGCTAATGTATGATATAAAAGGTGGATTTTATGATGTAATGTCAACTTTATATATTTCTATCCCGGGACTATTCAATTTTGAACTCACCCACAGCAATTCTCCATAAATCTGCTGTGGATTACCCAGAATCCCGAAATAAATTAATACATATGTGATAATTCAAAAACATAACTGGTTGTGTTTATAGGGAACCAGATCGTGAACACAACTAAGTTACTAAGTCTTTAACCACACTGTATTGTTACACTGGTGAGTAAAAACTCATGCTTCCTACACTAACTTTTTGTCTGAACATTATAATATATATTTTACGTCACACTAGCGTCATTGTCTTAATGTCGCACATCTCCATCGCAGTCAGAGGTTCAGACTGAGCGTTACCCACTCCAGTCAGCAGTTGGCGGTGTGCGATTTTAAGGCAATGCTGTTAGTGTGACGTATAATCTAGTGGACGGAACGCAATGCTGTTAGTGTGACGTATAATCTAGTGGACGGAACGTTTCTTTCAACAGCAGCAACAATTAGTCAGCCACCTCGGTAGCTTGCTAGCCAAAATAGCCGAACCAATAAAGCTCTTTAGACGCTTTAGTGTATATTAGCCACTGTATTTTAAACCCTCGTCTGTCGTCTAGTTAGTTAGTTATCCTATTTCATTTCATATTTACGGTGTTGTTGTTATTATTCAGCTGGCGGGCTGGTTAAGTTAGCATTAGCCTAGCTAGCTAACATCTCCGACCATGAGTTCACTAAATTACTCTCTTCCTGCTGAAGAAGAGACGGTCTGTTGGACGGAGAAAGAAGCTCTCATCAAAGAGGAGGAGGAAGAGAAGGATGTTACAATACAAAAACAAGTAGAGGGTGAGGTTGTTACCCTGAAAGAAGAAGAGAAAGACGTTTCAGTGAAAGAAGAGGAAGACGTTACAGTGAAAGAAGAGGCGTTCAGAGTGAAAGAGGAGGAGGATGTTACAGTGAAAGATGAGGAGGATTCAGTTTTTGAAGTGAAAGCGGAGGATGGGGAGTTTACGGTCTCATCGGAAGAAGAGGAGGAAGAAACTGGATATCTGGGCCCGATTTCCCAAACTCAATTTAAGGCATCCAGTGGTTCTAAAGATGAACTTAGCCATAAGATGGTTTTGAGAAACCGGGCCGTGATTACCACTGGTAAGTACTGTCTTAAATACAGAGGTACAAACTCTGCAGTTGTTGAACTGATGTTTGGTGTTAAAAGGGAAATCTGCAATTGCTACATCCATATTTTGACTTTTAAATGATTTATTTATAGCCATTGATTCTTGGATAATATAACACATGCCTCATGAGCTTAGTTCAACTGTTGTACCCCATCAGAACCCCAAATAAGCTTTTTTACTTCAATGTTTAGAAACAATGTAAATCAACAGCCTCAACATGGTTAAAACTATAATGTTGATATCATGGATGGTCAGTCCTTGCATCCATAGGTCTGTCTATGAATTTGAGAGTAGTTAAATGTCTCCAGGCCCATCATCATCTTATTAGCAAAACAGTGGTGGAATGACTGCTTTTTTATTGTTTCAACTTCAGATTGGTTGATTGATGTGTGGCTTTTTTAAAGGGACAACCTAGTATTTAAACAGCAACAAAATGGCTGCCAAGAGACTTGGTTTGGTAAACAGCTGAGGGATGGGGGCTGGAGAAATGTAACCACTCTCAAATTCATAGAGAAAGCTATTGTAGCAACCCTAACTCATTACCTAGCGACCTCGTCAAGAAGTTCAGACATCTTGGCATAACAGTTATAAGGTGTTGGCTTGACAGTCGCTGGACCCAGGTTTGAGTTCAGCTCAGGGCAACCCCCTGAATTCACTACACTATGAATACAAGGACTGGCCACGCATGATGTCATAATGATAGTTTAACCAGGTTTCTAGGATATATAGTATATTCTAGAATTCATCCATGAGGTCATAATGATAGTTTAACCAGGTTTCTATATAGTATATTCCAGAATTCATCCATGATGTCATAATGATAGTTTAACCAGGTTTCTAGGATATATAGTATATTCTAGAATTCATCCATGAGGTCATAATGATAGTTTAACCAGGTTTCTAGGATATATAGTATATTCTAGAATTCATCCATGAGGTCATAATGATAGTTTAACCAGGTTTCTATATAGTATATTCCAGAATTCATCCATGATGTCATAATGATAGTTTAACAGGTTTCTAGGCTATATAGTATATTCTAGAATTGCCAGTGAAGATTTCCTGTGGGGGTCAAATTGTTAGAGCTGTTGATAAGTCATTGTATAATATTCACCCAATTTATTTTCATGCCATTACATCAATATAGCCCAACCAGAAGAGAAGAAACTCTTCCTGAACCACCTCCTCTTGCTGTCCTTCATAAATTCTGACGTTGCTGGTAATAGGCTACACAAGCAGTCGGCAACCTACATTTGGAGTGCAAATGTATCTTACCATTTCTACTGATCTGGTGCCAGTTATGATTTTCATATGTTCATTTTACTGGAACAGTTTCATTTCATTTATAATAGTATCTCAATCATTGTCTGTGATTAATCTACATTCTATCTAAATGAAAATTATACAAATCTAAAAGTAACTTTTATTGCCATTGCCACCTATGTAAAAAATAGCCTACATAAAGCCAACAAATAAAAATATTGCAAATAACTGTCCTATAAATCACATGGCCTGTCCATAACGAACTTGAAACATTGTATAAAATATTCTGGGCCCTCAGTTTCCCGTGCCTGTGAGTTCTCGACCGACACAGCTGTAGGCTATTTGTGAAAGGGATAAGAGGTGTTTTGACATTTCCGTCGTTTTTCCCTTTTGTGCCGAGTGGTTATCGAAAGGGCGAGAGCTGGAAATATTTTTCAAATACTTTGAGGAGTTATTCTCCTTTGCAATTGACTTTGATTAGACTTTGTTTACTTGCTGTTTGAGGTGGGGGGAAAAATGTGCTTTGAGAAGCTCCACAACTCAGTGGTGGTGGTGCATTAAGACAATCAGAAATAATATCAGACATCCCCAAATGGGCACATTTATAGGCCTACATTTGTGTGCAGGCCAGGTAGACTAGTTTTACATCTATATGTGTAACTTGGTAGACTAGTTTTACATCTATATGTGTAACCAGGTAGACTAGTTTTACATCTATATGTGTAACCAGGTAGACTAGACCTACTTCTATATGTGTAACCAGGTAGACTAGTCCTACTTCTATATGTGTAACCAGGTAGACTAGTCCTACTTCTATATGTGTAACCAGGTAGACTAGTCCTACTTCTATATGTGTAACCAGGTAGACTAGTCCTACTTCTATATGTGTAACCAGGTAGACTAGTCCTACTTCTATATGTGTAACCAGGTAGACTAGTCCTACTTCTATATGCGTAACCAGGTAGACTAGTCCTACTTCTATATGTGTAACCAGGTAGACTAGTCCTACTTCTATATGTGTAACCAGGTAGACTAGTTCTACTTCTATATGTGTTGTCAGGTAGACTAGTCCTACTTCTATATGTGTTGTCAGGTAGACTAGTCCTACTTCTATATGTGTTGTCAGGTAGACTAGTCCTACTTCTATATGTGTTGTCGGGTAGCCTAGTTCTACTTCTATATGTGTTGTCGGGTAGCCTAGTTCTACTTCTATATGTGTAACCAGGTAGACTAGTCCTACTTCTATATGTGTAACCAGGTAGACTAGTCCTACTTCTATATGTGTAACCAGGTAGACTAGTCCTACTTCTATATGTGTAACCAGGTAGACTAGTCCTACTTCTATATGTGTAACCAGGTAGACTAGTCCTACTTCTTTATGTGTAACCAGGTAGACTAGTCTTACTTCTATATGTGTAACCAGGTAGACTAGTCCTACTTCTATATGTGTAACCAGGTAGACTAGTCCTACTTCTATATGTGTAACCAGGTAGACTAGTCCTACTTCTATATGTGTAACCAGGTAGACTAGTCCTACTTCTATATGTGTTGTTATTTAGACTAGTTCTACTTCTATATGTGTGACCAGGTAGACTAGTCCTACCTCTATATGTGTAACCAGGTAGACTAGTCCTAACTCTATATGTGTAACCAGGTAGACTAGTCCTACTTCTATATGTGTAACCAGGTAGACTAGTCCTACTTCTATATGTGTAACCAGGTAGACTAGTCCTACCTCTATTTGTGTTGTCGGGTAGACTAGTCCTACTTCTATATGTGTAACCAGGTAGACTAGTCCTACCTCTATATGTGTAACCAGGTAGACTAGTCCTACCTCTATATGTGTTGTCGGGTAGACTAGTCCTACTTCTATATGTGTAACCAGGTAGACTAGTCCTACCTCTATATGTGTTGTCAGGTAGACTAGTCCTACTTCTATATGTGTTGTCAGGTAGACTAGTCCTACCTCTATATGTGTAACCAGGTAGACTAGTCCTACTTCTATATGTGTAACCAGGTAGACTAGTTCTACCTCTATATGTGTTGTCAGGTAGACTAGTCCTACTTCTATATGTGTTGTCAGGTAGACTAGTCCTACTTCTATATGTGTTGTCAGGTAGACTAGTTCTACCTCTATATGTGTTGTCAGGTAGACTAGTCCTACCTCTATATGTGTAACCAGGTAGACTAGTCCTACTTCTATATGTGTAACCAGGTAGACTAGTTCTACCTCTATATGTGTTGTCAGGTAGACTAGTCCTACTTCTATATGTGTTGTCAGGTAGACTAGTCCTACTTCTATATGTGTTGTCAGGTAGACTAGTTCTACCTCTATATGTGTTGTCAGGTAGACTAGTCCTACCTCTATATGTGTAACCAGGTAGACTAGTCCTACTTCTATATGTGTAACCAGGTAGACTAGTTCTACTTCTATATGTGTTGTCAGGTAGACTAGTTCTACCTCTATATGTGTTGTCAGGTAGACTAGTTCTACTTCTATATGTGTTGTCAGGTAGACTAGTCCTACCTCTTTATGTGTTGTCGGGTAGACTAGTCCTACTTCTATATGTGTAACCAGGTAGACTAGTCCTACTTCTATATGTGTTGTCAGGTAGACGAGTCCTACTTCTATATCTGTAACCAGTTAGACGAGTCCTACTTCTATATGTGTAACCAGGTAGACTAGACCTACCTCTATATGTGTAACCAGGTAGACTGGGTCTACTTCTATATGTGTAACCAGGTAGACTAGTCCTACTTCTATATGTGTAACCAGGTAGACTAGTCCTACTTCTATATGTTTAACCAGGTAGACTAGTCCTACTTCTATATGTGTAACCAGGTAGACTAGTCCTACTTCCATATGTGTTGTTATTTAGACTAGTCCTACTTCTATATGTGTAACCAGGTAGACTGGTCCTACTTCTATATGTGTAATCAGGTAGACTAGTCCTTCTTCTATATGTATAACCAGGTAGACTAGTCCTACTTCTATATGTGTAACCAGGTAGACTAGTCCTACTTCTATATGTGTTGTTATTTAGACTAGTTCTACTTCTATATGTGTAACCAGGTAGACTAGTCCTACTTCTATATGTGTAACCAGGTAGACTGGTCCTACTTCTATATGTGTAACCAGGTAGACTGGTCCTACTTCTATATGTGTAACCAGGTAGACTAGTCCTACTTCTATATGTGTAACCAGGTAGACTAGTCCTACTTCTATATGTGTAACCAGGTAGACTAGTCCTACTTCTATATGTGTAACCAGGTAGACTAGTCCTACTTCTATATGTGTAACCAGGTAGACTAGTCCTACTTCTATATGTGTTGTCAGGTAGACTAGTCCTACTTCTATATGTCTTGTCAGGTAGACTAGTCCTACTTCTATATGTGTAACCAGGTAGACTGGTCCTACTTCTATATGTGTAATCAGGTAGACTAGTCCTACTTCTATATGTATAACCAGGTAGACGAGTCCTACTTCTAATTGTGTAACCAGGTAGACTAGTCCTACTTCTATATGTGTAACCAGGTAGACTAGTCCTACCTCTATATGTGTAACCAGGTAGACTAGTCCCCCTGCTATATGTGTAGTCAGGTAGACTAGTCCTACTTCTATATGTGTTGTCAGGTAGACTAGTCCTACTTCTATATGTGTTGTCGGGTAGACTAGTCCTACTTCTATATGCGTTTTCAGGTAGACTAGTCCTACTTCTATATGCGTAACCAGGTAGACTCGTCCTACTTCTATTTGTGTGCAAATTAATTACCTAATCATACAACGTGATTTTCTGGATTTTTGTTATAGATTCCGTCACTCACAGTTGAAGTGTACCTATGATAAAAATTACAGACCTCTACATGCTTTGTAAGTAGGAAAACCTGCAAAATCGGCAGTGTATCAAATACTTGTTCTCCCCAGTGTATATATTTAAAAAAAAATAATAATAATTGCTGACACCCCTCCCCAGAGGTATCTCATTATTGGGATTCATTGCTGATTCCTACCTGTAGCTCACTATGAGGTGTCTAGTGATAAAGGTTAAGGCAAGGCTTTCGACTCTGTCAATCACCACATTCTTATCGGCAGACTCAACAACCTTGGTTTCTCAAATGACTGCCTCCCCAGCTTCACCAACTACTTTTCAGATAGAGTTCAGTGTGTCAAATCGGAGGGCCTGTTGTCCAGACCTCTGGCAGTCTCTATGGGGTACCACAGGGTTCAATTCTCTGGCCGACTCTTTTCTCTGTATATATCAATGATGTCGCTCTTGCTGCGGGTGATTCTCTGATCCACCTCTACGCAGACGACACCATTCTGTATACATCTGGCCCTTCTTTGGACACTGTGTTAACAAACCTCCAAATGAGCTTCAATGTCATACAACTCTCCTTCCGTGGCCTCCAACTGCTCTTAAATGCTACTAAAACTAAATGCTCTTCAACCGATCGCTGCCCGCATCTGCCCGTCTAGCATGACTACTCTGGACGGTTCTGACTTAGAATATGTGGACAACTATAAATACCTAGGTCGTAAAACTGACTATCCTGCCGATCCATGACTTCGGTGATGTCACCTATAAAATAGCCTCCAACACTCTACTCAGCAAACTGGATGTAGTCTATCACAGTGCCATCCGTTTTGTCACCAAAGCCCCATATACCACCCACCGCTGTGACCTGTATGCTCTCGTTGGCTGGTCCTCGCTACATATTCATCGCTAAACCCACTGGCTCCAGGTCATCTATAAGTCTTTGCTAGGTAAAGCTCCGCCTTATCTCAGCTCACTGGTCACCATAGCAACACCCACCCATAGCATGGCCTGTTTATTGCCTTACCTCCTTACTCCATCACACTGTATATAGATTTTTCTATTGTGTTATTGACTGTACTTTTGTTTATCCCATGTGTAACTCTGTGTTGTTTTTTTGTCGCACTGCTTTGCTTTATCTTGGTCAGGTCGCAGTTGTGAATGAGAACTTGTTCTCAACTGGACACCTGGTTAAATAAAGATGTGGGAAAAAGTCATTAAAAATACATTTAACTTGTTATGGCTGCAGCCCGACGCCGGTACACCTATACCTCGCATTTGGAAATCTCACTTCCGGATAGGAAATGGGCTGCAGAAAGAGTTCTGGTTCACTTAGAGAAATAATTCAAACGGTTTAAGAAACTAGAGAGTGTTTTCTATCCAATAGAAATGATAATATGCATATTGTACGAGCAAGAATTGAGTAGGAGGCCGTTTGAAATGGCCACCTATTTTCAGGTTACTCAGTGCTGCCCCTTGCAGCCATAAGAAGTTAAAAAATCATAACTTTATTGACAACACCCAAATAGATACTGTCATTAACGCGATTCTTCAATAATTAAACATATTTCTTAATACTGTAGCAAACATTATATTACACAGGACATTCAAACGAGCCTTACAATTATAATCCAAAGTAGTGTGAAATGCACTCCCCTGAGTTTTCCCCCATTCACATTCAGAATACACTGTGAAAAACTAAAATCTTTGCTCACCAGTTTTGCTCCAGACAGATATACTACATCCATAACTGTCGGTTTCCTCATTAGCAGGGAGGAGTTTCTACAACCAAATTGCATGTGCATCGCCCTCGTGCCGCAATTTTATTAAACTCAGAAAGGGGCTTATATTGGAGACCAAAAGTCGTCTGGCACAGTGCTTAGTTTCAACAACATGAATAACTTATTTCTAGCCTACAATCATCGATGTTACTACTAAAATATGACTATTCTTGCTCATTTTAAGACAATTGTCAAATAATTTTAACATTCATTACAGACGTCAATTGTTGTACAACATCATGGCTACGCTGTTGGCATCACCTTTTACAGTGGATTTCCACTGTTGTGGACCTTTAATCATCTGACTTTGTTGTTCACACAGGAGAGATACGGGACTATCGTGGATCCTCTGGGGAGCCTCAACAACCTCATGATGCTGACGAGGCAGAGAAGAGTCTCTCCAGATCAGAACACCTCAATAAACACCTGCAGAGATCCACAGGGAAGAGAACTCACTGCTGCTCTGACTGTGGGAAGAGATTCACCTCCTCATCAGACATTAAAATTCATCAGAGAATCCACACAGGAGAGAAATCGTATAGCTGTGGTCAATGTGGGAAGAGTTTTACTGCATCTGGCTCTTTGGCTTTACACCAGAGAACACACACAGGAGAGAAACCATATAGCTGTGATCAATGTGGGAAGAGTTTTACTAGATCTGGCTCTCTGACTTTACACCAGAGAACACACACAGGAGAGAAACCGTATAGTTGTGATCAATGTGGGAAGAGTTTTACTAGATCTGGCCATCTGACATTACACCAGAGAACACACACAGGAGAGAAACCTTATAGCTGTGGTCAATGTGGGAAGAGTTTTAGTACATTCGACTCTCTGACTTTACACCAGAGAACACACACAGGAGAGAAATCGTATAGCTGTGATCAATGTGGGAAGAGTTTTACTAGATCTGGCCATCTGACATTACACCAGAGAACACACACAGGAGAGAAACCTTATAGCTGTGGTCAATGTGGGAAGAGTTTTACTACATTCGGCTCTCTGACTTTACACCAGAGAACACACACAGGAGAGAAACCGTATAGCTGTGATCAATGTGGGAAGAGTTTTACTAGATCTGGTCATCTGACATTACACCAGAGAACACACACAGGAGAGAAACCGTATAGCTGTGATCAATGTGGGAAGAGTTTTACTGGATCTGGTCATCTGACATTACACCAGAGAACACACACAGGAGAGAAACCTTTTAGATGTGATCAATGTGGGAAGAGTTTTTGTCGATCTAGTGATCTGACAGTGCACCAGAGAACACACACAGGAGAGAAACCTTATAGCTGTGATCAATGTGGGAAGAGTTTTTGTCAATCTAGTGATCTGACAGTGCACCAGAGAACACACACAGGAGAGAAACCTTATAGCTGTGGTCAATGTGGGAAGAGATACTCTGGTAAAAGATCTCTGATCAAACATCAGAAAATACATGAAGGAGTTTTTTCATGATATCAATTAAATAATTAAATAATGTCACAATGTAGATTATTTTAACATTGTAGTAGGAGTATTTTAATGAATGTCAATGTAGAACCCTAAATGTTTGCCCCCTGTTCAATTGATTTTTCCCTCAGGGAAAAAATCCAGGCTCTGAATTGAAAGAGTTACTATTTAAAGAGTTGTGTTACACTTACCATGTTGGTGACCCACTGGAATCAAAATGCAACACTTCAAAATGTAGCTAGCTGTTTACCACGTTGGTGACCCACTGGAATCAAAATGCAACACTTCAAAATGTAGCTAGCTGTTTACCACGTTGGTGACCCACTGGAATCACAATGTAGCTAGCTGTTTACCACGTTGGTGACCCATGTATATTTTGCGCCGGATAAAACATGTATATTTTGTCAGGCTGAATGTTTGAATATATGAGGTGATTTGAGTCATGCTTCTTCAGTAGTGGAATAAAGACAATTAGCGCTTGAATGTTGTCAAGAAATACTGGAGTGATGTAGGATTGTTAATAAAAAATGATTATAGGTGTATAAGCTGCAAGTATGTTGAAATTAAGCTGTTTTCAAGTCATTGAAAAAACGACCCGAAAAGACATCTTTTCAACTTTCACTTTCAACTACAACCGAACATATATTGGACGTCGGGCATAGTCTTATTTTTAGAAATGTTTTTTTCTTGTTTTTAATTGTTGACAGCCAGTAGACACCATGTTTATATTGTAGAAGGTGAAGCATTGTAGATGATTATGTGAAATGGAAGTTGTGGAGATACTCTGAATGATTGGCTATGAAACGACATTTACTCCTGAGGTGCAGATCTGTTACACCCTCGACAACCACTGTAATTATTATTATTTGACCCTGCTGGTCATCTATGAACATTTGAACATCTTGGCCATGTTCTGTTATAATCTCCACCTGGCACAGCCAGAAGAGGACTGGCCACCCCTCAGAGCCTGATTCCTCTCTAGCTTTCTTCCTAGTTCTGGCCTTTCCAGGGAGTTTTTCCTAGCCACCGTGCTTCTACACCTGCATTGCTTGCTGTCAGGGGTTTTAGGCTGGGTTTCTGTACAGCACTCTGTGACATCAGCTGATGTGAGAAGGGCTTTATAAATACATTTGATTGATTGTACAACTGAATGCATTCAACTGAAATGTGTCTTGGGAGCACTGATTGGTGTCACCTCGTTAGTCAGTATGTGTTACACCTGTGCTGGCTTGTCCATCTCGTTAGTGGGAAGGTGTTTCACCTGAGCTGGTCCAGGTTCTATTTAAGAGTGTCTGGCCCAGTGCTCCAGTTGTCTTGATAGATGTGGAGAGTCAACACCTTTAGTTGATCCACCTTTTTGGTTTGCTTCCTGTCTGTGAGTTTGGTGTGGGTTTGTCTTTTGTTTCCCTCTGCTTGGGCAGATTTAGTGGGTCTCATGGTGTGTGTCTTTTAGGTCCCCGTTGTTGTTACTAGTCAACTTCTAGTGGACACCCCCATAGTGTCTTTCAAAACCCCTCCTAAAACCCCACCTGTTTAGTTGTAGTTGTTGTCAGTGACTCTGTTAGTTCTAAAAAAAAACAAGCTTATATTTTGGGTTGGGTTGGATATAGCATCATATTGTTAATATTTTAATCAATGGCATTTCATTTTCTTTTTTTCTTGCTCATTAGTCTTTCAGTTGTTTTTCTTCTGTTTTTATCCTCTTATGTTTGTTGTGTATGTAACCGATGTGAAATGGCTAGCTAGTTAGCGGTGGTGCGCGCTAATAGCGTTTCAATTGGTGACGTCACTCGCTTTGAGACCTTGAAGTAGTGGTTCCCCTTGCTCTGCAAGGGCCGCGGCTTTTGTGGAGCAATGGATAACGATGCTTCATGGGTGACTGTTGTTGATGTGTGCAGAGGGTCCCTGGTTCGCGCCCGGGGTGAGGGGACGGACTAAAGTTATACTGTTACATGTACTAAATATATCTGTTTAATTTTTTGTGTTTAATTTTCATAGTTTTTTCCTGTGAAACCATTGTGTTGCATCCATGTCTGACATGTGCTGTATAAATAAAGCTTGATTTGATTTGAAAACATTGCAAAACAAATTAACCCAATGACTGACCAATCAACAGACTCTTGGTCCATCTTAGTATGAAAAACAGTATCAAATGATTCAACTACTGAGAACTGAAATAAACAAATGGATCAAACAGATCAGTCCCACTTTTCCAGCCTGCAGAAGGCGAGGAGGAGTGGTAAACACCACCCCCGGCTCTACCAGGGGCTTGAGGTGGTCTCCCACAGCTCTGCTGGTGGAGTGGTAAACACCACCCCCGGCTCTACCAGGGGCTTGAGGTGGTCTCCCACAGCTCTGCTGGTGGAGTGGTAAACACCACCCCCGGCTCTACCAGGGGCTTGAGGTGGTCTCCCACAGCTCTGCTGGTGGAGTGGTAAACACCACCCCCGGCTCTACCAGGGGCTTGAGGTGGTCTCCCACAGCTCTGCTTATGTCATGTTCTGTGGCCTTGCTGTTCCATTTCTTTACTGCCCCTGCAACACAGAAACAAACACATTTAGTCATATTATATAAAACACTCAAAGTAATGGATATGGAGCATCTACAGCCTCAGTTACACCTGGCACCTAAATGTGACTTCTGTCATCTGATCACTCCAAGCTGCATTAGGTTCAGATCTACCAGGATGGGCCTTTGACATAGTCTGGATGCAGTCAGGCCACTGAATATGCATCAGCAATGTAAAGAGATGGGATGAATGAGTGGGGGAAAGTACATTTCACACAAATTACCTTCATAATATCAAAGAACAAATGTGTGTGCCTGAGGGGAAATTAACTCTCCTACAGCCGAAAGGGGTGAGAAATGACACCAATATCAGTGGACAATTTGCACTAATGTAAATAAACATAGATGATGGAACATATTCCCTTTTGCTTACGTGATGCACCCCTGTACCTGTACACAGCCAATCTGTAAATAGCACACCCGACTACCTCATCCCCATGTTATTACTTGCTCTTTTGCACCCCAGTATCTCTACTTGCACGTCATCATCTGCACATCTATCACTCCAGCTAAATTGTAATTATTTTCGCCTCCAGGGCCTATTTATTACCTCCCTACTCTTCTACATTTGCACACACTACATAGATTTTTCAATTTTTCTTTTGTGTTGTACGTTTGGTTATGTGTGTTGTTGTTTGTGTCGCACTGAGAACTAAATGAGAACTTGTTCTCAACTGGCCTACCTGGTTAAATAAATAAAAAATGGGACATAAATATTTACCATCTAAACCATGTGTGACCTCTCACCTCTCTGGCTGTAGAAGTGTTCTTCCTAACCAGTCCCTCAACAGCTCTCTGACTGAGCTCCACCCTCACTGGGTCTTCAGAGGAGAGGAAGGCTGAGGAGGGATGGAAGGATGAATGGATCAGTCAGTCAATAAAGTGTAGAGCTGCTGTCTATGCTGTCTGACAAAATCACTATTTTAGTAGTTCATTAAAGTAAATAAGGCTTTATGACTGCTGAATACCAACTATCAATCACTTAGATCATGTATTTTCAGGTAGAGATACATCCTTGGGATGTCCCTAGCCCGTTGAAGTTGACATTTAAAATGGTTAAGGTTAGGGGTTAAGGTTAGGGTTTAGGGTAGGGATGTCCCAAGGATACCGGATAGAATAGACCATTGTGCATTCTGAGGTGAGGTTTTGATGTTGGTGTGCTGTGCCTTTTGTTCTCCACAGTGTGTTTATATTGTATTGGAGCAGCAGCAGCTGACTGCCCGGTTCAACGTCAGTTCACCGTCTCACCTGATACTGTATTGGAGCAGCAGCAGCTGACTGCCCGGTTCAACATCAGTTCACCGTCTCACCTCATACTGTATTGGAGCAGCAGCAGCTGACTGCCCGGTTCAACGTCAGTTCACCGTCTCACCTCATACTGTATTGGAGCAGCAGCAGCTGACTGCTCAGTTCAACATCAGTTCACCGTCTCACCTCATACTGTATTGGAACAGCAGCAGCTGACTGCTCAGTTCAACGTCAGTTCACCGTCTCACCTCAAACTGTATTGGAACAGCAGCAGCTGACTGCCCGGTTCACCATCTCACCTCATACTGTATTGTAGCAGCAGCAGCTGACTGCCCAGTTCAACATCAGTTCACCGCCTCATCTCATACTGTATTGGAGCAGCAGCAGCTGACTTGATCGTTGATGCTAATCAGCATGTTTGAATCTGAGAGTAAATAGAGCCGACTACAACTCTAAACATGAAGGGTTCAACTGGAGTTGTTCTCAGATCCCCTAAGAACCAGATGGTTCTTGGTCAATGAAAAACAGCCCCAAAAGGTTCTTCAAAAAACTTGTTGGTGGGTTCATCGAGGCACCTCCGTTGTTGCTGGACTTCTTCCGGGAACTTCGCAATTACAACTGAAAACGATGGTGACATGTTTGGATGCGACAACAAGTTAAAAAGGTTAAGTTGGGTTGATGTTTGGCTCTGAATATGTCTCGAAATAATTTATATAATAATATAACATACTAATGAATAACGAAGACAATGATTGTTTTCTGTTAACATCTTCCATAACGTTACTACAGTTAATTACCGTAAATATTAGAAATCCGGGTTTGATCGTCGGCGTTGTATGAGCTACAGTACAGTACCGTTATCTAGCTAGCTAACGTTATGTCCTAACTAGGCACAACTAGGTTTGGATTATTTCCCTCAACTATATTCTTTCCCATATATTGTATATCGTTTCCATAAAGCCAACATGGCTTTACACTCATTAACGTAAGTTTACAATCTAGAGCAGTTCTCACTTTTGTGATAATGAACTAACTAACTAAGGACGGTGACCTGTCCAGACGAGATGTTACAACGAACTGAATCGTCAATGGAGGTATTCCTCTTTATATAGCCTGCTGTAGCATGCAATACTATTAACTCACAAGGGGGCATAACGTTACATGGACAATACTATCCCATTTTGGAGACGTTACATGGACAATACTATCCCATTTTGGAAATGTTACATGTACAATATTATCCCGTTTTGGAAAGTTACATGGACAATACTATCCCATTTTGGAAACGTTACATGTACAATATTATCCCGTTTTGGAAAGTTACATGGACAATACTATCCCATTTTGGAAACGTTACATGGACAATACTATCCCATTTTGGAAACGTTACATGTACAATACTATCCCATTTTGGAAACGTTACATGTACAATACTATCCCATTTTGGAAACGTTACATGTACGCCCCTTGTGGAGGGAAATTAATATCTTAGATGGTAGCTGTAGATGGGATTCAAATGCATAATGGTATTAATACAGTGTCTAGACTACCTCTTTTGTATAAATGCCCTTCAGAATCCAAACACAGTATTGCCACGCAGCAAAATGTTGCGTATAATCTTTCAAGTCAGCCTGATAAAATAATAAACAATTTGTGTACAAAGATATCTTGAAATGTGATATTAGGCCTGTATGGCAGTACTGTTACTGTATGGCAGTACTGTATTGGCTAGTGCTTTCTCCAATATGTTCTTCTATTTTATATTACATTGTATGTCGATGCCATTTATCTTTCAATATTTATTTTATACATATGTAGGTTTTAATGCTTGTAAGACTATTATTTGACACATTTTCTCTTCCTTTGAAATTCTTACAGGACAGAACATGGACACAATGCAATTGGGATCAAGAAGAAGGTACAGATCTGTTGTAGGACAGCTGCATTTGAAGTGTACATTTAATCTACATAGCAGTCAATACAAACTGAAATCTATTAGCATACAAATGTGTGCAAATTATCTTTTCAGATGTTCTCAGAAATTAATCAAGTCCATGGAATGGATATAGACAAAAATATAATTCAAGGACTATCAGAGGTGGAGAGGCG
The DNA here is from genome assembly GCF_016432855.1 of Salvelinus namaycush. Lineage (NCBI taxonomy): Eukaryota > Metazoa > Chordata > Actinopteri > Salmoniformes > Salmonidae > Salvelinus > Salvelinus namaycush. Next base: position 169,880 of record NW_024061475.1, read on the forward strand.
AGGCAGGGGTGAGGACATCATCCTGCTATTTTGACAGTCCCTGAAGGACAATACAGAAGAGGGATTTGCTCTTATTCCTTCCCTTTCTCTGATGTATTTTGTAATAAAATTAGCAAGTGTAGTAAGATCATTGCTTTACTTTACTAGGACTGGAGACCACAGCAGCGATCCTGCTCTTGCCCTACCTCTTCAATGAGGACCCGAGTGGCCTTTATGTCCGTGACAAGGTATGCCTATGCACCAATCATCTGTTTCTTCATAAACATAGGTGTGCATGCTGATATAAAACTACAGCTGAACATTTGTTATGTTCTTTGTTAATTGTATGTGTATTCATCTTTTCTTACTTTTGTTGACACAGATTTCACCGCTCTTCACTCCTTTACTGCACATCGGTGGAAATCCATTTCACCATGAGAGTGAAATCCCGCTGGCCTTTGATGGGGAGAACATCCACGCCCTGGAGGACATCCCCATGGGACTTGGGGCTCTGCTAGGGCTGTATTTTTTATTTTCCCTTAAATTTCCCCAAAAATGTCAGAAAAACACTTATGTTGTTAAGTTCCTGTGTTCTGTTGAGAAGATAAGTTGGGGTGAAGTTACCAGGGCCGGTCATAAAGATGGCAAACTTCCTAACATAACTAAGTGGATACGATATACACACTAAAGCTGAAAAATCTGTATTTAGCATCAAGTCTACAATATTGTTAGTTTACCTATGATTCATTTTTTATGTATGTTGTTTTATTGTACATCATTATTTTATATTTTTTAAATGTCATGAAAAGCACTATACAAAGTCAATGTATTATTTATTATGGTCTGACATGTCTGCAGAAATGTTGTAATGTGTTTTGTTTGGTAAATTGTTTTGTAAATATTAATTCACATTTGTGGTGCCACTAAATAAACAATGAATTATTTTAATCAATATTGTCAATATTATTATTAAAATATGTTTTTATAATGGAGGGAGGGTGGACAGGGAGTTAAAAAAATGAACCCCAAAAGGTTCTTTGATGAACCATGATAAGGGGTTCCTCAAAGAACTTATCGGGGTTCCCACAAAAGGTTCTTCAAAGAACTTATAGGGTTCCCCCACAGTTTCTAGAAGAACCCCTAAAGAATACTCCAGGAACCTTTTCTTTTTAGAGTGTATATTGATAAAAGTCACCTTGTCCGAGAGACATTTACATAGTTATACACAGCCCAATTTGGGATTACTATTTTGGGGCGAAATAGCGGCCACAACAGACAGACCTGATATGGCCCATAATTCGACGTCCTTGGACGTCACGTGCTGACTGGGTATGACCAAAGTTATTCTGTTTAGCTGCACTTTGTAGTACATTTTTACACTATAATAAATGTTTCTGATGCCACATAGCCCGTTTTCAAAGGCAGTTGTTGGTTTTTAGGGGCAGTCGCTTTTTAGCTTTTTGTCTGAAAGTATTTTCTCCACTGCGATACCAACTCCAGTCAGCAGATGGCAAAGTGCGTCTTACAGGTGATTCTGCCACTGTGACGTATAATCTAGTGGACGGGACGCTCTTCAACAACTAGTCAGCCACCTTGGTTCACTAACTTTATGGAAAAACATTTATTCAATAAATCTAGTAACTCCTCTCATACCCCCCCCCCCCCCCTCCCCAGGCCTTAAGGGCAGTTTTATTTCAAATGTAGTACCCGGACGGAGAAAATCCAATAAGCGTTTTATAGTTTCATTCTTAGGGAAACTTACCCTAAAGTGGTCATACTGGGAAAATACAGGAATACACACTCAGAGCCTCCTGACTGTGCCCTGTTTACACCTCCAAGGTGCCCCCCTCACACAGGAATACACACTACAAGGCTTTTCTAAAAACTACACTTTGCGTGTTTCGCTCACCTCTTTTTTTTAAACTAGGTTTGAGATTTGGTATCCACTCGGCTCGCTGCCTCTCAAATCAAAGGTGGGTCTATCTGCTCCATTCCCAAAGTGTGGTCTCCCTGAGATCCCAAGTTTGAGGGATCCCTGGTGCACCATTTACCCAGGTTGTCAGGAGCGGTCACCAAGTGAAGATTAACATCCCCAAATGTGGTTAATTTCTTTAATATCAAATGAGGAGACAAACTTATCACACAAGTCAGAGATATTCTTAAACTAAATCTTTATTCACTTATTAATAAGGAAGCAGATCAATACAACAAACACACATAAAGTGAATCAATTGAGTGCTCTACGATAATGATGGCTGGTTGACAAATCACCCCCAGATGATTCGTTGAGAGGCACGAGACAAAAGTACAAAGGTCTTTTATAGCCAAGATACACCCCTTTCAATCTACATGATGACTAGCAGATGTATAGAACGGGTCACAAGATTAATATTTGGATGAAAGATACCTATAATTCTCAGCAGACAGTATCTGCTGTAAAAACAGTACTCTTTGTGTAGAGACCAGGGTCTGGCCCTGGGGTCATCTCTCCCTGGTACCATATAGAACAGAAACATTAACTCATGTTCTAACATTAACTGAATTATGGTCCCGTGTAGCTCAGTTGGTAGAGCACTTGCAGCGCCACAGTTGTGGGTTCGATTCCCACGGGGGACTAGTATAAAAAATAAAAATAAAAATGTATGCACTCACTACTACTGTAAGTCGTTCTGGATAAGAGCGTCTGCTAAATGACGTAAATGTAATGTAAATGTAACTCATGCTCTGGAATGCGGTCTCTTTAGGTTTTATCACACAAAAGACATTGTAAATCTCCTGTCAGTGTTATCTCCCAGAGGCCTATCCTCAGTAGAACACAGACACAATAGTTCTAAGAACCCTCTATTCTGTTGCATAAAAGAACCATTTGATGCAATAAAAGTATTATAACATAAAGTTGCAGTTTTGCTCTCAGTGTCCACTTAAAGTTGACTAGTAACAACAACTGGGACCTAAAAGACACCCACCATGAGACCCACTAAATCTGCCCAAGAAGAGGAAAACAAAAGAAAAACCCACACCAAACTTAAAGACAGGAAGCAAACCAAAAAGGTGGAGCAACTAAAGGTGTTGACTCTCCACATCTATCAAGACAACTGGAGCACTGGGCCAGACACTCGTAAATAGAACCTGGACCAGCTCAGGTGAAACACCTTCCCACTAACGAGATGGACAAGCCAGCACAGGTGTAACACATACTGACTAACGAGGTGACACCAATCTGTGCGTCCTACGTGCTAACGAGCTATACGTGCTAACGAGCTATACGTGCTAACGAGCTATACGTGCTAACGAGCTATACGTGCTAACGAGCTATACGTGCTAACGAGCTATACGTGCTAACGAGCTATACGTGCTAACGAGCTATACGTGCTAACGAGCTATACGTGCTAACGAGCTATACGTGCTAAAGTCCAACCTCAAAACATAAATGGAAAAACCAAAGTCTGTAACACCTTCCCCTTAGGACAACAAATATATTTTATATTTATGACTCAATTTATTAGGATTGTTAATAAAATTGATTATAGACCGATTTATTATACTGCGTCCATGTGTATAAGCTGCAAGTACGTTGAAATTAAATCGTTTTCTTTTCAACTTTCAACTAAAACCAAACTTATATTGTACGTCGGGAATAGTCTTATTTTCAACGACATTTTGCTAGGTGGGATATCCCCAATGTCGACAGTTTGCTAGGTGGGATATCCCCAATGTCACAGTTTAAACGTGTCCAAATCAATAGTCCAAATGCAGAAACAGTTTGTGATAAATTGAAAACCTAAACGTAAAATGTACTATATACACAAACATCTGCCACAATAATCATATTACTTGTATTTATATTTATTTAAACAAGCTCCTTATAAACTGCACAAGCACCAGAAACGCTGTTGTTTTGACAAGTAGCAATAAATCACTGATATCGATTAGGGGGAAATCAGGTTGTACCTGCTGTTGAAACTAACACAACTAAAAAAAACACATGGAAATGGGAGATATATTTTACCTCACTGGTTAGAGGACAACCTGCAGAAAACAGTCAGCTACATTTTGGAGTGATGCATTTAAATCTAGGGGTCGCTAAACAAAGGAACACAACACTTATTTGTCATAACTCATCGATATCATGTTGAAATCAATTGTGTGACAGAAGGGAGATGAGGTTGCACGTCCTGTTAAAACTAACAGCTCAAAAACCACACAGAATCTGGGAGTAATGTGTACATCCCTGGTTAGAGGACAATTTGTAGAAAACAGCTTGCTACATTTTGAAGTGTTGCATTTTGATTCAAGTGGGTCACCAACGTGGGAAGTGTAACAGGGACAAATGTTTAGGCTTCTACATTGTGACATCATTAAAATACTCCTACTACAATGTTTAAACATTCTACATTGTGACATCATTAAAATACTCCTACTACAATGTTAAAACATTCTACATTGTGATATCATTAAAATACTCCTTCTACAATGTTAAATCATTCTACATTGTGACATCATTAAAATACTCCTACTACAATGTTAAAACATTCTACACTGTGACATTATTTCATTGATATCATGAAACAACTCCATGTATACTTTATGTTTAATCAGAGATCTTTTATCAGAGTATCTCTTCCCCTGTGTGTGTCCGCTTGTGTATATTCAGGCTTTTTAGCCAAGTAAAACTCTTCCCACATTGATCACAGCTATATGGTTTCTCTCCTGTGTGTGTTCTCTGGTGTGTAGTCAGAGAGCTAGATTTAGCAAAACTCTTCCCACATTGATCACAGCTATATGGTTTCTCTCCTGTGTGTGTTGAAATGAGTGCATTTCACATTACTATTGGATTACAACTGTTAGGCTCGTTTGAATCTCCCGCTTAATATGTTTGTGTTATTGTCCCAAATCAACTGCTTTATACTTATAAAACACTTCAACCAGTAAAATGCTCTTTAGCTAGCTTTGCCATCAGTCTGAAACTGAGGGTTTGTACATTAAGTGTTTCACAAATTGGCCCATAACTTCCCCTAACAACAACATAGACCTACTGTAGGACCCATAACTTCACCTAACAACAAGATAGACCTACTGTAGGACCCATAACTTCACCTAAAAATAACATAGACCTACTGCAGGACCCATAACTTCACCTAACAACAACATAGACCTACTGTAGGACCCATAACTTCACCTAACAACAACATAGACCTACTGTAGGACCCATAACTTCCCCTAATAACATAGACCTACTGTAAGACCCATAACTTAACCTAACAATAACATAGATCTACTGTAGGACCCATAACTTCACCTAACAATAACATAGACCTACTGTAGGACCCATAACATAAACATAGACCTACTGTAGGGCCCATAACTTAACCTAACAACAACATAGACCTACTGTAAGACCCATAACTTCACCTAACAACAACATAGACCTACTGTAGGACCCATAACATAGACCTAGGACTATAAATCATTTAATATTTCAAGTGAAACATGGAAACTAAAATGTCTTTGTCATGACATTTCATAACCTGATCACCAGATAATTTTGTGAATAATCCCACTAGGCTACTCTGTAATGTGTTGTCATTCTAAATGTCCTGAATAAAGGAAAATAGCTCTGTGTGTTGTACAATAGCCTATCCATCAAGGAACAGTTCTCTACACATTATGAGCAAAGTATCTCTGTTTCAAAACAGACTAACGAGACCCTACAGTAAATCAAGCAGACAATAACACATTATAAACATCAATTTGTTAGGGATGTTGGATCCAACGTGGAGCACGGCATAACTGTCTTTACCAGAGTAATGAATGAAGAAGCACTTTGGTTGTTGTTGCATGTCGTTATGTTTGTCATTTTTTATATATTTTTATTTTTAACTTTATTTAACTAAGTTAGTTAAGAACAACTAATTTTTTTCAATGACGGCCTAGGAACAGTGGGTTAACTGCCTTGTTCAGGGGCAAAACGACAGATTTTTACGATCTTGCAACCTTTCGGTTACTAGTCCAACGCTCTAACCACTAGGCTACCTGCTGCCCCGATTTGACTGGCATTCAAAAAATGATTTCCTGGATCAGCTGATGATAGTTGAACATGTAACTGTAACCAAACAGCTACAGTATTAAGATTTATGTGTAATTATTGAAGAACCGCGTTAATGACAGTATCGGTTTGGGTGTTGTCAATAAAGTTAAGGTGACTCTCGGTTAGAACCATTGGATTTAGCAAACTCTGAAATGATTTAGGATTTCTGTGCCCATGAAAACTGTTTTCTCAGCGTAACATAAGGAGACACTAAATGTTACGTAGGTAGAGTGTATTTTAGAGATCTGAATACAAAAAACTGTAGGAACAGGAAAATAACCTAAACTTGATTCAAGTGGGTCACCAACGTGGAAAGTGTAACACAACTCTTTTTGTGTTAGTCACTAACAGAGACGAGTAACAGGGACAAATGTTTAGGCTTCTACATTGTGACATCATTAAAATACTCCTACTACAATGTTAAAACATTTTACACTGTGACATTATTTCATTGATATCATGAAACAACTTTATGTTTAATCAGAGATCTTTTATCAGAGTATCTCTTCCCCTGTGTGTGTCCGCTTGTGTATATTCAGGCTTTTTGGCCAAGTAAAACTCTTCCCACATTGATCACAGCTATATGGTTTCTCTCTTATGTGTGTTCTATGGTGTATAGTTAGATAGCGAGAAGAAGAAAATCTCTTCCCACATTGATCACAGCTATAAGGTTTCTCTCCTGTGTGTGTTCTTTGGTGTATAGTTAGATAGCTAGAAGAAGAAAATCTCTTCCCACATTGATCACAGCTATAAGGTTTCTCTCCTGTGTGTGTTCTCTGGTGTATAGTTAGATAGCTAGGAGTAGAAAAACTCTTCCCACATTGATCACAGCATGGATTATCTCCTGTGTGTGTTCTATGGTGGTTAGTTAGATTGCTAGATGTAGAAAAACTCTTACTACATTGATCACAGCTATATGGTTTCTCTCCTGTGTGTGTTCTCTGGTGTGTAGTCAGAGAGCTAGATTTAGCAAAACTCCTCCCACATTGATCACAGCTATATGGTTTCTCTCCTGTGTGTGTTCTCTGGTGTGCAGTCAGATGGGTAGATGTAGCAAAACTCTTCCCACATTGATCACAGCTATATGGTTTCTCTCCTGTGTGTGTTCTCTGGTGTACAGTCAGATGGCTAAATGTAGTAAAACTCTTCCCACATTGAGCACAGCCAAAAGGTTTCTCTCCTTTGTGTGTTCTCTGGTGTACAGTCAGAGAGCTAGATTGAGTAAAACTCTTCCCACATTGATCGCATCTATAAGGTTTCTCTCCTGTGTGTGTTCTCTGGTGTATTTTAAGTTCTGATGAAGATGTGCAACCTTTCCCACAGTCAGAGCAGAAGTGAAATTTCTTCCCTGTGGGTCTCTGCGGGTGTTTCTTGAGGTGTTTTGATGTGGAGAGACTCTTCTCTGCCTCGTCAGCATCATGAGGTTGTTGAGGCTCCCCAGAGGATCCACGATAGTCACGTCTTTCTCCTGTGTGAACAACAAAGTCAGACGGTTAAAGGGCCACAACAGCAGAACTCCACTGTTTATTTGAGGTAAACGGTGATGCCCAGAGGTCTGTTAAATTATTTTACAATTGTCTTAAGACAGTCAAACTCTAAGCAGTGTGCCAGACGACCTTTGATCTCCAAAAAAGGCCCCTTTCTGCGTTTGCTAAAATTGCAGCACGAGGGCGATGCACACACAATTTGATTGCAGAAACACCTCCCTGCTAATGAGGAAATCACTAGTTATGGATGTAGTATATCTGCTAATGAGGAACCCACTAGTTATGGATGTAGTATATCTGCTAATGAGGAAACCACTAGTTATGGATGTAGTATATCTGGTAATGAGGAAACCACTAGTTATGGATGTAGTATATCTGCCTGGAACAAAAATGGTGAGCAAAGATTTTAGTTTTCCACAATGTATTCTGAATATTACAGCGCATAATCAGCGCAAGATCAGGAGTGCTACTGAAGGAAACTCACATAAAGTTCTGTGTCTATTCACTAATTCACCACTGTGTGGGAAAACGCAGGGGGGGGGGGGTGGCTGACAGCAAAAATAGCCTCCATTTACAGGTTGTTTATGAGTTCATTTCACATTACTATTGGATTACAACTGTTAGGCTCCTTTGAATCTCCTGCTTAATATGTTTGTGTTATTGTCGCAAATCAACTGCTTTATACTTATAAAACACTTCAACCAGTAAAATGTTCTTTAGCTAGCTTTGCCATCAGCCTGAAACTGAGGGTTTGTACATTAAGTGTTTAACAAATTGGCCCATAACTTCCCCTAACAACAACATAGACCTACTGTAGGACCCATAACTTCACCTAACAACAACATAGACCTACTGTAGGACCCATAACTTCACCTAACAACATAGACCTACTGTAGGACCCATAACTTCACCTAACAACAACATAGACCTACTGTAGGACCCATAACTTCACCTAACAATAACATAGACCTACTGGAGGACCCATAACTTCACCTAACAACAAATATAGACCTACTGTAGGACCCATAACTTCACCAACATAGACCTAGGACTATAAATCATTTAATATTTCAAGTGAAACATGGAAACTAAAATGGCTGCCATGACATTTCATAACCAGATAATTTTGTACTAATCCCACTAGGCTACTCTGTAATGTGTTTTCATTCTAAATGTCCTGAATAAAGGAAAATAGCTCTGTGTGTTGTACAATAGCCTATCCATCAAGGAACATTTCTCTACACATTATGAGCTAAGTATCTCTGTGTCCAGACAGACTAACGAGGCCCTACTGTAAATCAAGCAGACAATAACATTATAAACATCAATTTGTTAGGGATGTTGGATCCAACGTGGAGCACGGCATAACTGTCTTTACCAGAGTAATGAATGAAGAAGCACTTTGGTTGTTGTTGCATGTCGTGATGTTTGTCATTTTTTATATATTTTTATTTTTAACTTTATTTAACTAAGTTAGTTAAGAACAAATTATTTTTTTCAATGACGGCCTAGGAACAGTGGGTTTGTTCAGGGGCAGAACGACAGATTTTTACGATCTTGCAACCTTTCGGTTACTAGTCCAACGCTCTATCCACTAGGCTACCTGCTGCCCCGATTTGACTGTCATTCAGAAAATGATTTCCTGGATCAGCTGATGATAGTTGAACATGTGACTAACTAAACAGCTACAGTATTAAGAATGATGTGTAATTATTGAAGAACCACATTAATGACAGTATCCATTTGGGTGTTGTCAATAAAGCTAAGGTAACTCTCAGTTAGAACCATTGGATTTAGCAAACTCTGAAATGATTTAGGATTTCTGTGCCCATGAAAACTGTTTTCTCAGCGTAACATAAGGAGACACTAAATGTTACGTAGGTAGAGTGTATTTTAGAGATCTGAATACAAAAACTGTAGGAACAGGAAAATAACCTAAACCACAAGGCCAAATCTACACTGGAGGAGATTACCAAGATGACATTGAATGTTCCTGAGTGACCTAGTTACAGTTTGGACTTAAATCGTCTTGAAGGTCTATGGCAAGACTTGAAAATGGCTTTTTAGCAATGATCAACAACCAACTTGACAGAACAGGAAGGATTTTAAAAAAGAATAATGAATATTCACATGAAGATCAGTCTCCTATTGGATGACATCACGACTTCCCATCAAGCCAACTCCTTGAAGGCCTTACTATGACATCACTCACTCCTTCTAGTTTGGAGTTGTCTAAAAAAACACTATTTTGCTCAAAACATTTATTTGTTTCCCTTTAGTGTGTTTATACTTTACTGTATTTATATATCACTTTTCAACAGGAAAAGTTTTATTTTTTTAATCACTGGAGGACACCATGAACAATACAGTGTGTGCAAATGGAGTACAGAGGCAATAAAGGCAATAAGGCAATAAATAGGCCATAGTAGAAAAGTATTTACAATTTAGCATATTAACACTGGAGTGATAGATGTGTAGATGATGATGTGCAAGTAGAAATACTGGTGTGCAAAAGAGCAACAAAAGTAAATAAAAACATGGGGATGAGGTAGGTGGATTGGATACCACCAGCAGGTATATCTCTCTGGTCACCCCCAAAACCAATTCCTCCTTTGGCCGCCTCTCCTTCCAGTTCTCTGCTGCCAATGACTTGAACGAACTACAAAAATCTCTGAAACTGGAAACATTTATCTCCCTCACTAGCTTTAAGCACCAGCTGTCAGAGCAGCTCACAGATTACTGCACCTGTACATAGCCCATCTATAATTTAGCCCAAACAACTACCTCTTTCCCTACTGTATTTATTTATTTTGCTCCTTTGCACCCCATTATTTCTATTTCTACTTTGCACATTCTTCCACTGCAAATCTACCATTCCAGTGTTTTACTTGCTATATTGTATTTACTTCGCCACCATGGCCTTTTTTTGCCTTCACCTCCCTTATCTCACCTCATTTGCTCACATTGTATATAGACTTATTTTTCTACTGTATTATTGACTGTATGTTTGTTACACTCCATGTGTAACTCTGTGTGTTGTATGTGTCGAACTGCTTTGCTTTATCTTGGCCAGGTCGCAGTTGTAAATGAGAACTTGTTCTCAACTTGCCTACCTGGTTAAATAAAGGTGAAATAAATAAATAAAATAGATCAGCAACGGTGGCTTGCAAACAGTGGATAGTAAGTAGCCCACCTTTGGAATAACTATGTATAGTTATAACTGTAGTATCCTGTATAACTGTAGTATCCTGTATAACTGTAGTATCCTGTATAACTGTAGTATCCTGTATAACTGTGTATAGTTATAACTGTAGTATCCTGTATAACTATGTATAGTTATAACTGTAGTATCCTGTATAACTATGTATAGTTATAACTGTAGTATCCTCTATAACTGTAGTATCCTGTATAACTGTAGTATCCTGTATAACTGTAGTATCCTGTATAACTGTAGTATCCTGTATAACTGTAGTATCCAGTATAACTGTAGTATCCTGTATAACTGTAGTATCCTGTATAACTATGTATAGTTATAACTGTAGTATCCTGTATAACTGTAGTATCCTGTATAACTGTAGTATCCTGTATAACTATGTATAGTTATAACTGTAGTATCCTGTATAACTATGTATAGTTATAACTGTAGTATCCTGTATAACTATGTATAGTTATAACTGTAGTATCCTGTATAACTGTAGTATCCTGTATAACTGTGTATAGTTATAACTGTAGCATCCTGTATAACTGTAGTATCCTGTATAACTGTAGTATCCTGTATAACTATGTATAGTTATAACTGTAGTATCCTGTATAACTGTAGTATCCTGTATAACTATGTATAGTTATAACTGTAGTATCCAGTATAGTCTGGGAGGAGGTGAAACCACTCAGGCTTATTTGATGTGATCTAATGTTTTGATCATCTAGTTTTCCTTACAAGCATTCAGTCACCAAAGGGGGTTCGGTCATTCCTTTGTTTATATACTGTCTCATTGACAAAAATATTTTGGATTATTTGTTTACATCATTCCTTTGTCTCGACATATACAGTAAACGTGCTGAGGTTCTACTGTTGCCAAGGAGACACATTTTATTATTTACAGTTTGGAGGGATGGGGGTCTGACATCCAGGAGACACATTTTATTATTTATTTAGTTTGGAGGGTTGGGGGTCTGACATCCAGGCGACACATTTTAGTTCTAATGGTGCCGTTCTGTTATTCTTTTCAGCTTCTTTTTCCAAGCATCTTACATTACTCTGAGACGAGTTATCCTGGGATCTTACATTACTCTGAGACTTGTTATCCTGGGTTCTTACATTACTCTAAGACTAGTTATCCTGGGGAATAGTTTCAATACATTTGAAAAAAAACTAAACCTGTTTTTGCTTTGGCATTATGGGGTATTGTGATGTCATTATGGGGTATTGTGATGTCATTATGGGGTATTGTGATACATTTTAGAATAAAGGGATGCACCGATATTACATTTTTGGCCAATACCGATATCCAATATTTTCCTTGCCCCAGTAAACGATACCGATATTTAAAATTTTAGCGGCCTTTTAACATTCTAGTACAGTTAAAAAGTTAAACACACACACGGACACAGCGGTCTAAGCCACTGCATCTTAGTGCAAGAGGTGTCACTACAGTCCCTGGTTCGAATCCAGGCTGTATCACATCCGGCCGTGATTGGGAGTCCCACAGTAGTTGTCTGTTATTGGTGTAGAGAGGACGACAAAGGAGAGGGATCCCAAATGTGGATAGGAAGATACAAATTATCATTATTACTGGAAAATATTCATTTAAAATCCAGGAATTTTACAACTTTAGCTCTCTAGGTCAAGCCAATAGGTTACAGTAGGTTGTAACGCTCTAGGTCATGCCAGTAGGTTACAGTAGGTTGTAACTCTCTAGGTCATGCCAGTAGGTTACAGTAGGTTGTAACTCTCTAGGTCATGCCAGTAGGTTACAGTATGTTGTATCTCTCTAGGTAATGCCAGTAGGCTACAGTAGGTTGTATCTCTCTAGGTCATGCCAGTAGGTTACAGTAGGTTGTAACTCTCTAGGTCATGCCAGTAGGCTACAGTAGGTTGTATCCAAGTGGAAACAATTATCAACCCAATGTGGAAAATGTTGAATTTGGTCAACAACATAATGAAAGGCTTATTTGCTACATGAGGTTTACTTGATCCAACAGAAGTTTCGTAATGCTTCAGTTGTTATGTGGACACGTGACATACCAACAACTTTGATAAAAACACTATAGGAGTTGTCTCCAGATCGCTATGCATATTCATGCTAGTAGCTTAGCATCTCTCTCCATTGAATACAGGCGGTGCATATTCATGCTAATAGCTTAGCATCTCTCTCCATTGAATACAGGCGGTTGACGTCAACAACCCTCATAGAATATAAACAATAGATTACAATAAAAAGATTAATCCACCAATCCAAAGACAGGATAGGCGGGAGCTAGACAACCCGCAGTGAAGCTTTGTGGACAACGACTCCCCTTGTTAGGGCGGAGAGACATCTTGTCAGTATATCTATAATCTTTGGTGTAGCCAACCCAACTCTCACATGGCACTATTGGGGGGCACGGTGTGCAGTAAATCATCACTACATGCCGTGCCCCCCAGTCTGCGGTCAGCAGATAGACCCTTCTCAAATATAAATGTTAAGTCACTTTTTGGAAACGGAACGGAGAAAACAAGGGGTAGCTTGCTCTCTACGTCGTCTGATTCTAGACATATCAGTCATCATCCTGGGCCCTCCGTTGAAGAGGTATTGATGAGCCAACTCGGAATATCCAAAGTTAAAAACAAATTTAAGACGGTACTTACTGGTGTTACTCAAATCTCCTATCTCCACCTCTTCATCTTCCAATGTAACAGTAATCTCCCCTCCCTTCTTCACTCCAAAAACTGCGCTCTCCTCTTTCTCATCCTCCTCCTCTTTCACTCTGAACGCGTCTTCCTCTTCTTTCACTGAAACGTATTTCTCTTCTTCTTTCACTGTAACAGCCTCACCCTCTACTTCTATTTTTACTGTGATACCCTCCTCTTCCTTCTCCTCTTTCACGACAATGTTCAGCCCCAGAGCTTCTTTCTCCGTCCAGCAGACCCCCTCTTCTTTAACGAGAGGGGGGATGTTTAGTGAGCTCATGTTCAGGGATGTTAGCTAGCTAGCTATCATTAGCGACTAGGCTAGTGCTAACTATTCCAGCCAGCTACTATAGCTGACTAATACAAAATAACGTAATATTAAATAGGTTAACAAATAGATACGACCTAAGTGTGTCGAAAACACAGTAGCTAATATACACCGAAAACGTATAAATAGCTTGAATCTTTCGGCTATGTTGGCTAGCAAGCTACCGAGGTGGTTGACGAGCTGTTTATGAAGAACCGTCCACTAGATTATACGTCACGCTCACAGCGTCGCCTGAAAGACGCACATCGCCGTCTGCTGACTGGAGGGGAAACGCAGTTGAGGATCATATTTTATTTTCAGACAAAGATTATTTTAAATGGATTGAATTAAATAATACTATTATATTGAGAGATACAAAGACAGGAATGTGTTGATCGATTAGTGCGAATAAAAAATGTTTATTACAGCACATTTAAGGCAGTTTCATTAAGTCAAACTAAATCTAAATAAGTAGCTAGCTACTGTAGGTCTATACTGCTCCTACATGGTGTAACAATACATCATGTAGATGTATATAATGAACAGACTAGGTCTATACTGCTCCTACATGGTGCAACAATACATCATGTAGATGTATATAATGAACAGACTAAGTCTATACTGCTGCTACATTTTTGTGTTATTATGTTGTATTTATTTGTCCTTTATTTAACCAGGTCTGCCAGTTGAGAACAAGTTCTCATTTACAACTGCGACCTGGCCAAGATAAAGCAAAGCAGTTCGACAAAAACAACAACACAGAGTTACACATGGAACAAACATTCAGTCAACAACACAATAGAAGACAGAGAATATATTTTTATATTTCGAAATATTGTGAAACACGATCATTCCACTATTAATGCAGATATTATGGACATTTTATTTAAAACATGTAATTAAACTATAATTGTAGCTCCTTTAATTCAGACCCAAAATGTATTTGCTATGTGTGCTATTGCCCGGCTATTAAAATGGACAGGTGACTATTTGAGACTCAGCCTCAGAAATGTTTGGTCACATGGAATCAAGTGGTCACTAGATGTCTACGGTGCCAAAGAGAATTATAGTTGGGAGTGTTGGGAGTGTTAAGTAATAATGTCAAAATTCCACTTTTAACAACCATCAGAATTGGTTAAAAAAAGGTTATGCCTGAGTGGCACAGCGATCTAAGGTACTAGATCACAGTGTTAGAGGTGTCACTATAGACCCGAGTGGTGCAGCAGTCTAAGGTACTAGATCACAGTGTTAGAAGTGTCACTATAGACCCGAGTGGTGCAGCAGTCTAAGGTACTAGATCACAGTGTTAGAGGTGTCACTATAGACCCGAGTGGTGCAGCAGTCTAAGGTACTGTATCACAGTGTTAGAGGTGTCACTATAGACCCGAGTGGTGCAGCAGTCTAAGGTACTGCATCACAGTGTTAGAGGCGTCACTATAGACCCGAGTGGTGCAGCAGTCTAAGGTACTAGATCACAGTGTTAGAGGTGTCACTATAGACCAGAGTGGTGCAGCAGTCTAAGGTACTAGATCACAGTGTTAGAGGTGTCACTATAGACCCTAGTGGAACAGCAGTCTAAGGTACTAGATCACCGTGTTAGAGGCGTCCCTATAGACCCTAGTGGAACAGCAGTCTAAGGTACTGCATCACAGTGTTAGAGGCGTCACTATAGACCCGAGTGGCACAGCGATCTAAGGTACTGTATCACAGTGTTAGAGGCATCACTATAGACCCGAGTGGTGCAGCGGTCTAAGGTACTGTATCACAGTGTTAGAGGTGTCACTATAGACCCGAGTGGTGCAGCAGTCTAAGGTACTGTATCACAGTGTTAGAGGCATCACTATAGACCCGAGTGGTGCAGCGGTCTAAGGTACTGTATCACAGTGTTAGAGGTGTCACTATAAACCCGAGTGGTGCAGCAGTCTAAGGTACTGCATCACAGTGTTAGAGGTGTCACTATAGACCTGAGTGGTGCAGCAGTCTAAGGTACTAGATCACAGTGTTAGAGGTGTCACTATAGACCCGAGTGGTGCAGCAGTCTAAGGTACTAGATCACAGTGTTAGAGGTGTCACTATAGACCCGAGTGGTGCAGCAGTCTAAGGTACTGTATCACAGTGTTAGAGGCGTCACTATAGACCCGAGTGGTGCAGCGGTCTAAGGTACTGCATGGCAGTGCTAGAGGCGTCACTAGAAGCGTCACCCGGGTTCGATCCCGGGCTGTACCACAACCTGCCGTGATCGGGAGTTCCATAGGGCGGCACACAATTGGCCAAGCGTCGCCCGGTGTTTCCTCCTACACATTGGTGCAGCTGGCTTCCCGGTTAAGCGGGCGGGTGTTAAGAAGCGCGGTTTGACGGGTCATGTTTCAGAGGACGCATGACTCGACCTTCGCCTCCTGAGCCCATTGTGGAGTTGCAGCGATGAGACAAGATCGAAATTGGGGAGAAAAAACGGGGGTAAAATGATAAAAAATGTTTAAAAAATGACAACAAACAAAGGTTGCATCCCAACGTGGCAATAAACAGTAGACAAAGTGACCGTGTCACAATGAACTCAAACGTTTTACCATTGAAACACTTGATGTAATGATGTAATAATGGACAGAATGAACTCAAACGTTTTACCATTTGGAACACTTGATGTAATGATGTAATAATGGACAAAATGAACTCAAACGTTTTACAATTGGTTGTTCCCCACCATTTGCAACAACGTCACTGAGCACCATCACTGTCTTTCCTTCGTGGATCTCCTGCATGTTTACATATCTGGCATTACTCATCTCATATGTATATACTGTATTCTATCCTATTCTACTGTATCTTAGTCTATGCATTACTCATCTCATATGTATATACTGTATTCTATCCTATTCTACTGTATCTTAGTCTATGTATTACTCATCTCATATACTGTATTCTATCCTATTCTACTGTATCTTAGTCTATGTATTACTCATCTCATATGTATATACTGTATTCTATCCTATTCTACTGTATCTTAGTCTATGTATTACTCATCTCATATACTGTATTCTATCCTATTCTACTGTATCTTAGTCTATGTATTACTCATCTCATATGTATATACTGTATTCTATCCTATTCTACTGTATCTTAGTCTATGCATTACTCATCTCATACGTATATACTGTATTCTATCCTATTCTACTGTATCTTAGTCTATGTATTACTCATCTCATATGTATATACTGTATTCTATCCTATTCTACTGTATCTTAGTCTATGTATTACTCCTCTCATATGTATATACTGTATTCTATCCTATTCTACTGTATCTTAGTCTATGTATTACTCATCTCATATGTATATACTGTATTCTATACTATTCTACTGTATCTGCTTCTACACCTGCATTGCTTGCTGTTTGGGGTTTTAGGCTGGGTTTCTATACAGGACTTTGAGATATCAGCTGATATCCTGTTCCAAGATGGCGTAGCAGTCGGACGTGTGTTTGTCTTGTCTTGTCCCGCGTAAATAGTCCTCGTATTTTTTGTATACATTTCGTATATATTTTAATTTCACTTTCCATCTAGGAACTGAATATACATTCCCGCAACCCGCCTCACCCAATGTGGTACGGATCTGCTATTTTTTATACTTTAGAACCGTAACCCCAATCAGAAGCTAGCCAGATAACTAGCTACTAGCTAGTAGTCAGTTAGCCACTGCTGCGGTCTTCACCCTTAACTCGGACACCAGCCAGCTTCAGCTCGGGCCAATACCTGCCAGTCTGCAGGCGCGATATCAACCCAGAGCATATAGGACTGCTTTTTCTCTACCACATCACCGGATTCCTGACGCAAGCTCTGGACAATTACACCGGATCAACCGAGTGGCTACTACTGGCTAACACCTCTGTCCCGAAACAAGCACCAGTTAGCCTTGAGCTAGCCTCGAGCTAGGCCCATCTGCCGGCTAGCCGAAGAGGTCTACCAGCGAATTCTTGGGCTACAATACCTCTTTTGCCAATTGGACTGGACCCTTTTTTGCCGACACGGAGCCCCGCCGATCCATCACGACTGGTCTGCCGACGTAATTGTCCGAGGTGGTTTCAACAGGCTTTTCCATTGCGACGTTTCTGAATACCCATCTGCTAATTATTAGCTGTCTTATCGGCTGCTATCTAAATAAGTATACCGGACAAAAAAAATAATCTTTTTTTTTCTTGGGTCACTATATATTTTTTGCCAATTGGATCGATCCCCTCTACCACACGGAACCCCACTAATCTACCGACGGAAACGAACGAGGTGACAAAAAAATAAAATAATAATAATAATAAAAAAATAATAATAAAAAAAACAGACCTCCATCCTATGTTATCTTGCTACCGATAGCCAGCTACCCGGCCAGCTGTCTGGATCGCCGTGACCCCAACCAACCTCTACTCACTGGACCCTTATGATCACTCGATTAAGCATGCCTCTCCTTAATGTAAATATGCCTTGTCCATTGCTGTTCTGGTTAGTGTTTATTGGCTTATTTCACTGTAGAGCCTCTAGCCCTGCTCACTATATATCCAACCTTTCAGTTCCACCACCCACATATGCGATGACATCACCTGGTTTCAATGATGTTTCTAGAGACAATATCTCTCTCATCATCACTCATTACCTAGGTTTACCTCCACTGTATTCACATCCTACCATACCTTTGTCTGTACATTATTCCTTGAAGCTATTTTATCGCCCCCAGAAACTTCCTTTTACTCTCTGTTCTAGACGTTCTAGACGACCAATTCTCATAGCTTTTAGCCGTACCCTTATCCTACTCCTCCTCTGCTCCTCTGGTGATGTAGAGGTGAATCCAGGCCCTGCAGTACCTAGCTCCACTCCTATTCCCCAGGCGCTCTCTTTTGATGACTTCTGTAACCGTAATAGCCTTGGTTTCATGCATGTTAACATTAGAAGCCTCCTCCCTAAGTTTGTTTTGTTCACTGCTTTAGCACACTCTGCCAACCCAGATGTTTTAGCCGTGTCTGAATCCTGGCTTAGGAAGACCACCAAAAATTCTGACATTTTCATCCCTAACTACAAGATTTTCAGACAAGATAGAACGGCCAAAGGGGGCGGTGTTGCAATCTACTGCAAGGATTGCCTGCAGAGTTCTGTTTTACTATCCAGGTCTGTTCCCAAACAATTTGAACTTCTACTTTTAAAAATCCACCTCTCTAAAAACAAGTCTCTCACTGTTGCCGCCTGCTATAGACCACCCTTTGCCCCCAGCTGTGCTCTGGACACCATATGTGAACTGATTGCCCCCCATCTATCTTCAGAGCTTGTGCTGCTAGGCGACCTAAATTGGAACATGCTTAACACCCCAGCCATCCTACAATCTAAGCTTGATGCCCTCAATCTCACACAAATTATCAATGAACCTACCAGGTATCACCCCAATTCCGTAAACACGGGTACCCTCATAGACATCATCCTAACCAACTTGCCCTCCAAATACACCTCTGCTGTTTTCAACCAAGATCTCAGCGATCACTGCCTCATTGCCTGTATCCGTAATGGGTCAGCGATCAAACGACCTCCACTCATCACTGTCAAACGCTCCCTGAAACACTTCAGCGAGCAGGCCTTTCTAATCGACCTGGCCGAGGTATCCTGGAAGGATATTGATCTCATCCCGTCAGTAGAGGATGCCTGGATATTTTTTAAAAATGCCTTCCTCACCATCTTGAATAAGCATGCCCCATTCAAGAAATTTAGAACCAGGAACAGATATAGCCCTTGGTTCTCTCCTGACCTGACTGCCCTTAACCAACAGAAAAACATCCTATGGCGTTCTGCATTAGCATCGAACAGCCCCCGTGATATGCAACTTTTCAGGGAAGCTAGAAACCAGTATACACAGGCAGTTAGAAAAGCCAAGGCTAGCTTTTTCAAGCAGAAATTTGCTTCCTGCAACACAAACTCAAAAAAGTTCTGGGACACTGTAAAGTCCATGGAGAATAAGAACACCTCCACCCAGCTTCCAACTGCACTGAAGATAGGAAACACTGTCACCACCGACAAATCCACTATAATTGAGAATTTCAACAAGCATTTTTCTACGGCTGGCCATGCTTTCCACCTGGCTACCCCTACCCCGGTCAACAGCACTGGCCTCCCCTCTGCTACTCGCCCACGCCTTCCCCATTTCTCTTTCTCCCAAATACAGTCAGCTGATGTTCTGAAAGAGCTGCAAAATCTGGACCCTTACAAATCAGCCGGGCTAGATAATCTGGACCCTTTCTTTCTAAAACTATCTGCTGAAATTGTTGCCACCCCTATTACCAGCCTTTTCAACCTCTCTTTCGTGTCGTCTGAGATTCCCAAAGATTGGAAAGCAGCTGCGGTTATCCCCCTCTTCAAAGGGGGGGACACTTGACCCAAACAGCTACAGACCTATATCTATCCTACCCTGCCTTTCTAAGGTCTTCGAAAGCCAAGTCAACAAACAGATTACCGACCATCTCGAATCCCACCATACCTTCTCCGCTATGCAATCTGGTTTCAGAGCTGGTCATGGGTGCACCTCAGCCACGCTCAAGGTCATAAACGATATCTTAACCGCTATCGATAGGAAACAGTACTGTGCAGCCATATTCATTGACCTGGCCAAGGCTTTTGACTCTGTCAATCACCACATCCTCATCGGCAGACTCGACAGCCTTGGTTTCTCTAATGATTGCCTCGCCTGGTTCACCAACTACTTCTCTGATCGAGTTCAGTGTGTCAAATCGGAGGGTCTGTTGTCCGGACCTCTGGCAGTCTCTATGGGGGTGCCACAGGGTTCAATTCTTGGACCGACTCTCTTCTCTGTATACATCAATGATGTCGCTCTTGCTGCTGGTGAGTCTCTGTTCCACCTCTACGTAAACACCATTCTGTATACTTCTGGCCCTTCTTTTGACACTGTGTTAACAACCCTCCAGGCGAGCTTCAATGCCATACAACTCTCCTTCCGTGGCCTCCAATTGCTCTTAAATACAAGTAAAACTAAATGCATGCTCTTCAACCGATCGCTGCCTGCACCTGCCCGCCTGTCCAACATCACTACTCTGGACGGCTCTGACTTAGAATATGTGGACAACTACAAATACCTAGGTGTCTGGTTATACTGTAAACTCTCCTTCCAGACTCACATCAAGCATCTCCAATCCAAAGTTAAATCTAGAATCGGCTTCCTATTCCGCAACAAAGCATCCTTCACTCATGCTGCCAAACATACCCTTGTAAAACTGACCATCCTACCAATCCTCGACTTCGGTGATGTCATTTACAAAATAGCCTCCAAAACCCTACTCAATAAATTGGATGCAGTCTATCACAGTGCCATCCGTTTTGTCACCAAAGCCCCATATACTACCCACCACTGCGACCTGTACGCTCTCGTTGGCTGGCCCTCGCTTCACACTCGTCGCCAAACCCACTGGCTCCAGGTCATCTACAAGACCCTGCTAGGTAAAGTCCCCCCTTATCTCAGCTCGCTGGTCACCATAGCAACGCCCACCCGTAGCACGCGCTCCAGCAGGTATATCTCTCTGGTCACCCCCAAAACCAATTCTTCCTTTGGCCACCTCTCCTTCCAGTTCTCTGCTGCCAATGACTGGAACGAACTACAAAAATCTCTGAAACTGGAAACACTTATCTCCCTCACTAGCTTTAAGCACCAGCTGTCAGAGCAGCTCATAGATTACTGCACCTGTACATAGCCCATCTATAATTTAGCCCAAACAACTACCTCTTTACCTACTGTATTTATTTATTTTTCTCCTTTGCACCCCATTATTTCTATCTCTACTTTGCACCTTCTTCCACTGCAAACCAACCATTCCAGTGTTTTTTTACTTGCTATATTGTATTTACTTCGCCACCATGGCCTTTTTTATATTTTTATTTATTAATATATTTTATTTGCCTTCACCTCCCTTATCTCACCTCACTTGCTCACATTGTATATAGACTTATTTTTCACTGTATTATTGACTGTATGTTTGTTCTACTCCATGTGTAACTATGTGTTGTATGTGTCGAACTGCTTTGCTTTATCTTGGCCAGGTCGCAATTGTAAATGAGAACTTGTTCTCAATTTGCCTACCTGGTTAAATAAAGGTGAAATAAAAATAAATAAAATAAATGTAAGAAGGGCTATATAAATATAAATTGATTTGATTTATTCCATTACTTAGATTTGTGTGTATTAGGTATTTGTTGTGACATTGGTAGATATTACTGCACTGCTGGAGTTAGAAACACAAGCATTTAGTTAGATATTACTGCACCGTTGGAGCTAGAAACAGAAGCATTTAGTTAGATATTACGGCACTGTTGGAGCTAGGAACACAAGCATTTAGTTAGATATTACTGCACTGTTGGAGCTAGGGACACAAGCATTTAGTTAGATACTACTGCACTGTTGGAGCTAGGAACACAAGCATTTAGTTAGGTATTACTGTTGGAGCTAGAAACACAAGCATTTAGTTAGATATTACTGCACTGTTGGAGCTAGAAACACAAGCATTTAGTTAGATATTACGGTTGGAGCTAGGAACACAAGCATTTACACAAGCATTTAGTTAGATATTACTACACTGTTGGAGCTAGGAACACAAGCATTTAGTTAGATATTACTGCACTGTTGGAGCTAGGAACACAAGCATTTAGTTAGATACTACTGCACTGTTGGAGCTAGGAACACAAGCATTTAGTTAGATACTACTGCACTGTTGGAGCTAGGAACACAAGCATTTAGTTAGATATTACTGCACTGTTGGAGCTGGGAACACAAGCATTTAGTTAGATATTACTGCACTGTTGGAGCTAGAAACACAAGCATTTAGTTAGATATTACTGCACTGTTGGAGCTAGGAACACAAGCATTTAGTTAGATACTACTGCACTGTTGGAGCTAGAAACACAAGCATTTAGTTAGATATTACTGCACTGTTGGAGCTAGGAACACAAGCATTTAGTTAGATACTACTGCACTGTTGGAGCTAGGAACACAAGCATTTAGTTAGATATTACTGCACTGTTGGAGCTGGGAACACAAGCATTTAGTTAGATATTACTGCACTGTTGGAGCTAGGAACACAAGCATTTAGTTAGATATTACTGTTGGAGCTAGGAACACAAGCATTTCGCTACACCCGCAGTAACATATAAGATTTGATTTATTATGACGGTAATTTGTGTCAAATGTACTTTTCCCCACTCATCTTTTGACATTACTTATGCATATTCGGTGGCCTGGCTGCTTCCAGACTATGTCAAAGGTCCATCCTGGTAGATCTGAACCTAATTCAGCTTGGAGTGATCAGATGACAGAATCACATTTAGGTGCCAGGTGTAACTGAGGCCATAGATGCTCCATATCCATTACTTTGAGTGTTTTATATAATATGACTAAATGTGTTTCTGTGTTGCAGGGGCAGTCAAGAAATGGACCGGCAAGACCACAGAACATGACATAAGCAGAGCTGTGGGAGACCACCTCAAGCCCCTGGTAGAGCCGGGGGTGGTGTTTACCACTCCACCAGCAGAGCTGTGGGAGACCACCTCAAGCCCCTGGTAGAGCCGGGGGTGGTGTTTACCACTCCACCAGCAGAGCTGTGGGAGACCACCTCAAGCCCCTGGTAGAGCCGGGGGTGGTGTTTACCACTCCACCACGCCTTCAGCAGGCTGGAAAAGTGGGGTCGATACTGTTTTTCATACTAAGATGGACCAAGAGTCTGTTGATTGGTCAGTCATTGGGTTAATTTGTTTTGCAATATGTTCAAATCAAGCTTTATTTATACAACACATTTCAGACATGGATGCAACACGATGGCTTCACAGGAAAAACCTATGAAAATAAACAGAAATATTTAGTACACAAACATAAGAGGATAAAAATACAACTTAAAGACTAATGAGCATCCTAAGGAAATGCCATTGATTAAAATGTTAAAATATCCAACCAAAAATATTAGCTTGTTTTTTAGGAGGGGTCTGAAAGACACTATGGGGGTGTCCAATGAAAATTGACTAGTAACAACAACTGGGACCTAAAAGACACCCACCATGAGACCCACTAAATCTGCCCAAGAAGAGGCAAACAAAAGAAAAACCCACACCAAACTTAAAGACAGGAAGCAAACCAAAAAGGTGGAGCAACTAAAGGTGTTGACTCTCCACATCTATCAAGACAACTGGAGCACTGGGCCAGACACTATTAAATAGAACCTGGACCAGCTCAGGTGAAACACCTTCCCACTAACGAGATGGACAAGCCAGCACAGGTGTAACACATACTGACTAATGAGGGGACACCAATCAGTGCGTCCTACGTGCTAATGAGCTATACGTGCTAACGAGCTATACGTGCTAAAGTCCAACCTCAAAACATAAATGGAAAAACCAAAGTCTGTAACACCTTCCCCTTAGGACAACAAATATATTTTATAGTTATGACTCAATTTATTAGGATTGTTAATAAAATTTATTATAGACCGATTTATTATACAGCGTCCATGTGTATAAGCTGCAAGTACGTTGAAATTAAATAGTTTTCTTTTCAACTAAAACCAAACTTATATTGTACGTCGGTCATAGTCTTATTTTCAGTGACATTTTACAAGGTGGGATATCCCCAATGTCGACAGTTTGCTAGGTGGGATATCCCCAATGTCACAGTTTAAACGTGTCCAAATCAATAGTCCAAATGCAGAAACAGTTTGTGATAAATTGAAAACCTAAACATAAAATATGCTATATACAAAAACATCTGCCACAAATCATATCATAATCATCAAAAACGCTGTTGTTTTGACAAGTAGCAATAAATCACTGATATCGATTAGGGGGGAAATCAGGTTGTTTGTGCTGTATAAACTAACATCTAAAAAAACACATGGAAATGGGAGATATATTTTACGTCACTGGTTAGAGGACAACCTGCAGAAGACAGTCAGCTACATTTTGGAGTGATGAATTTAAATGTAGGGGTCGCTAAACAAAGGAACGCAACACTTATTTGTCATCACTCATCAATTTCATGTTGAAATCAATTGTGCCGAGAGGAGGGAGATGAGGTTGCACGACCTGTTAAAACTAACAGCTCAAAAACCACATGGAATCTGGGAATAATGTGTACATCCCTGGTTAGAGGACAATTTGTAGAAAACAGCTAGCTACATTTTGAAGTGTTGCATTTTGATTAAAGTGGGTCACCAACATGGTGTAACACAGCTCTTTTTGTGTTAGTCACTTTTTGTTAAATCACATAAATAGTACTCTTTCAATTCAGAGCCTGGATTTTCCCCCTGAGGCTAATATCCATATCATGTTGAAATCAAGGGGACAAACGTTTAGGGTTCTACATTGTGACATCATTAAAATACTCCTACTACAATGATAAAACATTCTACATTGTGACATCATTTCATTGATATCATGAAACAACTGCTTCATGTATTTTCTGATGTTTAGTCAGAGATCTTTAATCAGATTATCTCTGGTCACAGCTATAAGATTTCTCTCCTGTGTGTGTTCTCTTGTGCACTGTCAGATAGCTAGAAGTAGTAAAACTCTTCCCACATTGATCACAGCTATATAGTTTCTCTCCGGTGTGTGTTCTCTTGTGCACTGTCAGAGAGCCAGATGTATTAAAACTCTTCCCACATTGATCACAGCTATATGGTTTCTCTCCTGTGTGTGTTCTCTGGTGCACTGTCAGATTTCCAGAAGCAGTAAAACTCTTCCCACAGTGATCACAGCTATAAGATTTCTCTCCTGTGTGTGTTCTCTTGTGCTGAGTCAGCTGGCCAGATGTAGTACATCTCTTCCCACATTGAGCACAGCTATAAGGTTTCTCTCCTGTGTGTATTCTCTGGTGTTGAGTCAGCTGGCCAGATGTAGTACATCTCTTCCCACATTGACCACAGCTATAAGGTTTCTCTCCTGTGTGTGTTCTCTGGTGTAATGTCAGCTGGCCAGATGTAGTAAAACTCTTCCCACATTGACCACAGCTATAAGGTTTCTCTCCTGTGTGTAGTCTCTGGTGCACTGTCAGCTCTCCAGATTGACGAAAACTCTTCCCACATTGAGCACAGCTATAGAGTTTCTCTCCTGTGTGTGTTCTCTGGTGCAGAGTCAGATGGCAAGATCGATTAAAACGCTTCCCACATTGAGCACAGCTATAAGGTTTCTCTCCTGTGTGTATTCTCTGGTGCACTGTCAGATCTCTAGATGCACGAAAACTCTTCCCACATTGACCACAGCTATACGGTTTCTCTCCTGTGTGTGTTCTCTGGTGTTGAGTCAGCTGGCCAGATGTAGTACATCTCTTCCCACATTGACCACAGCTATAAGGTTTATCTCCTGTGTGTGTTCTCTGATGAATTTTAATGCCTGATGAGGTGAATCTCTTCCCACAGTCGGAGCAGCGGTGAGATCTCTTCCCTGTGGGTCTCTGCAGGTGTTTATTGAGGTGTTCTGATCTGGAGAGACTCTTCTCTGCCTCTTCAGCATCATGAGGTTGTTGAGGCTCCCCAGAGGATCCACGATAGTCCCGTCTCTCTCCTGTGTGAACAACAAAGTCAGACAGATGATTAAAGGCCCACAACAGCGGTAATTCACTGTAAAAGGTGATGCCAACAGCGTAGCCATGATGTTGTACAACAATTGATGTCTGTAATAAATGTTACAATTATTTGACAATTGTCTTAAAATGAGCAAGAATAGTCATATTTTGTCTTGTTTTCATATTAGTAGTAACATCTAAGATTGTAGACTATAAATAAGTTATTCATGTTGTTGAAACTCTAAGCAGTGTGCCAGACAACCTTTGGTCTCCAATATAGGCCCCTTTCTGTGTTTAATAAAATTGCGGCACGAAGGCGAAGCACAAACAATCTGGATGCAGAAACTCCTCCCTGCTAATGAGGAAACCACTAGTTATGGATGTAGTATATCTGCTAATGAGGAAACCACTAGTTATGGATGTAGTATATCTGCTAATGAGGAAACCACTAGTTATGGATGTAGTACACTGCTCAAAAAAATAAAGGGAACACTTAAACAACACAATGTAACTCCAAATCAATCACACTTCTGTGAAATCAAACTGTCCACTTAGGAAGCAACACTGATTGACAATAAATTTCACATGCTGTTGTGCAAATGGAATAGACAAAAGGTGGAAATTATAGGCAATTAGCCAGACACTCAATAAAGGAGTGATTCTGCAGGTGGTGACCACAGACCACTTCTCAGTTCCTATGCTTCCTGGCTGATGTTTTGGTCACTTTTGAATGCTGGCGGTGCTCTCACTCTAGTGGTAGCATGAGACGGAGTCTACAACCCACACAAGTGGCTCAGGTAGTGCAGCTCATCCAGGATGGCACATCAATGCGAGCTGTGGCAAGAAGGTTTGCTGTGTCTGTCAGCGTAGTGTCCAGAGCATGGAGGCGCTACCAGGAGACAGGCCAGTACATCAGGAGACGTGGAGGAGGCCGTAGGAGGGCAACAACCCAGCAGCAGGACCGCTACCTCCGCCTTTGTGCAAGGAGTAGCACTGCCAGAGCCCTGCAAAATGACCTCCAGCAGGCCACAAATGTGCATGTGTCAGCATATGGTCTCACAAGGGGTCTGAGGATCTCATCTCGGTACCTAATGGCAGTCAGGCTACCTCTGGCGAGCACATGGAGGGCTGTGCGGCCCCACAAAGAAATGCCACCTCACACCATGACTGACCCACCACCAAACCGGTCATGCTGGAGGATGTTGCAGGCAGCAGAACGTTCTCCACGGCGTCTCCAGACTCTGTCACGTCTGTCACATGTGCTCAGTGTGAACCTGCTTTCATCTGTGAAGAGCACAGGGCGCCAGTGGCGAATTTTCCCATATTGGTGTTCTCTGGCAAATGCCAAACGTCCTGCACGGTGTTGGGCTGTAAGCACAACCCCCACCTGTGGACGTCGGGCCCTCATACCACCCTCATGGAGTCTGTTTCTGACCGTTTGAGCAGACACATGCACATTTGTGGCCTGCTGGAGGTCATTTTGCAGGGCTCTGGCAGTGCTCCTCCTTGCACAAAGGCAGAGGTAGCGGTCCTGCTGCTGGGTTGTTGCCCTCCTACGGCCTCCTCCACGTCTCCTGATGTACTGGCCTGTCTCCTGGTAGCGCCTCCATGCTCTGGACACTACGCTGACAGACACCGCAAACCTTCTTGCCACAGCTCGCATTGATGTGCCATCCTGGATGAGCTGCACTACCTGAGCCACTTGTGTGGGTTGTAGACTCCGTCTCATGCTACCACTAGAGTGAGAGCACCGCCAGCATTCAAAAGTGACCAAAACATCAGCCAGGAAGCATAGGAACTGAGAAGTGGTCTGTGGTCACCACCTGCAGAATCACTCCTTTATTGAGTGTCTGGCTAATTGCCTATAATTTCCACCTTTTGTCTATTCCATTTGCACAACAGCATGTGCAATTTATTGTCAATCAGTGTTGCTTCCTAAGTGGACAGTTTGATTTCACAGAAGTGTGATTGATTTGGAGTTACATTGTGTTGTTTAAGTGTTCCCTTTATTTTTTTGAGCAGTGTATATCTGGTAATGAGGAAACCACTATGAGGAAACCACTAGTTATGGATGTAGTATATCTGCCTGGAGCAAAAATGGTAAGCAAAGATTTTAGTTTTTAACAATGTATTCTGAATATGAATGGGGGAAAACTCAGGGGAGTAACCTCCATTTCCAGGTTGCTTATGAGTACATTTCACACTACTTTGGATTATAATTGTAAGGCTCGTTTGAACGTCCTGCTTAATATAATGTTTGTGTCATCACAAATCAACCGCTTTGTATTTAAAAAACACTTCAACCAGTAAAATGCTCTTTGGCTAGCTTTTCCATCAACCTGACAATGTGGGTTTGTACACTTTTTGCCAAATTGGCCCATAACTTCACCTAACAACAAATATACCTGTAATGAACGAAGAAGCACTTTGGTTGTTGTTGCATGACATACATAGTGTACTCTAGGACCCATAACAACAACATAGACCTACTGTAGGACCCATAACATTACCTAACAACAACAACATAGACCTACTGTAGGACCCAGAACTTCACCTAACAACAACATAGACCTACTGTAGGACCCATAACTTCACCTAACAACATAGACCTACTGTAGGACCCATAACATTACCTAACAACAACATAGACCTACTGTAGGACCCAGAACTTCACCTAACAACAACATAGACCTACTGTAGGACCCATAACTTCCCCTAACAACATAGACCTACTGTAGGACCCATAACATTACCTAACAACAACAACATAGACCTACTGTAGGACCCAGAACTTCACCTAACAACAACATAGACCTACTGTAGGACCCAAAACTTCACCTAACAACATAGACCTACTGTAGGACCCATAACTTCACCTATCAACAACATAGACCCACTGTAGGACCCATAACATTACCTAACAATAACATAGACCTACTGTAGGACACATAACTTCACCTAACAACATAGACCTACTGTAGGACCCAAAACTTCACCTAACAGACCTACTGTAGGACCCATAACTTCACCTAACAACAACATAGACCTACTCTAGGACCCATAACAACAACATAGACCTACTGTAGGACTCATAACAATAACATAGACCTACTGTAGGACCCATAACTATAACATAGACCTACTGTAGGACCCATAACTATAACATAGACCTACTGTAGGACCCATAACTTCACCTAACAACAACATAGACCTACTGTAGGACTCATAACAATAACATAGACCTACTGTAGGACCCATAACTATAACATAGACCTACTGTAGGACCCATAACTATAACATAGACCTACTGTAGGACCCATAACAACAACATAGACCTACTGTAGGACCCATAACAATAACATAGACCTACTGTAGGACCCATAACTTCACCTAACAACAACATAGACCTACTGTAGGACCCATAACTTCACCTAACAATAACATAGACCTACTGTAGGACCCATAACTTCACCTAACAACAACATAGACCTACTGTAGGACCCATAACTTCACCTAACAATAACATAGACCTACTGTAGGACCTAAAACTTCACCTAACAACATAGACCTACTGTAGGACCCATAACTTCACCTAACAACAACATAGACCTACTGTAGGACCCATAACTTCACCTAACAATAACATAAACCTACTGTAGGACCCATAACTTCACCTAACAATAACATAGACCTACTGTAGGACCCATAACTTCACCTAATAACAGACATACTGTAGGACCCAAAACAATAACAGACCTACTGTAGAACCCATAACTTCACCTAACAATAACATAGACCTACTGTAGGAGCCATAACAATAACAGACATACTGTAGGACCCATAACTTCACCTAACAATATAGACCTACTGTAGGACCCATAACTTCACCTAACAATATAGACCTACTGTAGGACCCAAAACTTCACCTAACAATATAGACCTACTGTAGGACCCATAACTTCACCTAACAACAACATAGACCTACTAGGACCCATAACAACAACATAGACCTACTGTAGGACCCATAACTTCACCTAACATAGACCTACTGTAGGACCCATAACTATAACAGACCTACTGTAGGACCCATAACAACAACATAGACCTACTGTAGGACCCAAAACTTCACCTAACAATATAGACCTACTGTAGGACCCATAACTTCACCTAACAACAACATAGACCTACTAGGACCCATAACAACAACATAGACCTACTGTAGGACCCAAAACTTCACCTAACAATATAGACCTACTGTAGGACCCATAACTTCACCTAACAACAACATAGACCTACTAGGACCCATAACAACAACATAGACCTACTGTAGGACCCAAAACTTCACCTAACAATAACATAAACCTACTGTAGGACCCATAACTTCACCTAACAATAACATAGACCTACTGTAGGACCCATAACTTCACCTAACAACAACATAGACCTACTGTAGGACCCAAAACTTCACCTAACAACATAGACCTACTGTAGGACCCATAACTTCACCTAACAATAACATAGACCTACTGTAGGACCCATAACTTCACCTAACAATAACATAGACCTACTGTAGGACCCATAACTTCACCTAACAACAAATCAAGGAAAATAGCTCTGTGTGTTGTATAATAGCCTATCCATCAAGGAACAGTTCTCTACACATTATGAGCTAAGTATCTCTGTGTCCAAACAGACTAACGAGGCCCTACAGTAAATCAAGCAGACAATAACACATTATAAACATCAATTTGTTAGGGATGTTAGATCCAACGTGGAGCATGGCATAACTGTCTTTACCAGAGTAATGAATGAAGAAGCACTTTGGTTGTTGTTGCATGTTGTGATGTTTGTCATGTGACTGTCATTCAGAAAACGATTTCCTGGATCAGCTGATGATAGTTGAACATGTGACTGTAACTAAACAGCTACAGTATTAAGAATGATGTGTAATTACTGAAGAACCACGTTAATGACAGTATCCATTTGGGTGTTGTCAATAAAGTTACGATTATTATAAAAAAATATATTTTTACCTTTATAATGTTTATACTTTACTGTATTTATATATCACTTTTCAACAGGAAAAGTTAAAATCACCGGAGGACATCATGAACAATTCCTAAATTTTTTCTTTTTCAACTTTATTTAACCAGGTCGGCCAGTTGAGAACAAGTTCTCATTTACAACTGCGACCTGACCAAGAAAAATCAAAGCAGTGCGACAAAAACAACACAGAGTTACATGTGGGATAAACAAACGTACAGTCAATAACACAATAGAAAATTCTATATACAGTGTGTGCAAATGGAGGACGGAGTTAAGGCAATAAATAGGCCAAAGTAGCGAAGTAATTACAATTTAGCAAATTAACACTGGATGTGCAGATGATGATGTGCAAGTAGAAATACTGGTGTGTGCAAAAGAGCAAAAAAAGTAAATAAAAACATGGGGACGAGGTAGGCAGTTGGATGAGCTATTTACAGATGGGCTGTGTACAGCTGCAGCGATCGGTATGCTGCTCAGATAGCTGATGCTTAAAGTTAGTGAGGGAGATATGTCTCCAACTTCAGCGATTTTTGCAATTCGATCCAGTCATTGGCAGCAGAGAACTGGAAGGAAAGGCGGCAAAAGGAGGAATTGGCTTTGGGGGTGACCAGAGAGATATACGTGCTGGAGCGCGTGCTACGGATGGGTGTTGCTATGGTGACCAGTGAGCTGAGATAAGGTGGAGCTTTACCTAGCAAAGACTTATAGATGACCTGGAGCCAATTGTTTTGGCATTGAATATTTAGCGAGGGCCAGCCAACAAGAGCATACAGGTCGCAGTGGTGGGTGGTATATAGGGCTTTAGTGACAAAACGGATGGCACTGTGATAGACTGCTGGAGGCTATTTTGTAAATGACATCGCCGATCCGTTTTACGAGGGTGTTTGGCAGCATGAGTGAAGGAGGCTTTGTTGCGAAATAGGAAACCAATTCTAGATTAAATTTAGGATTGGGGATGCTTACTGTGAGTCTGGAAGGAGAGTTTACAGTCTAGCCAGACACCTAGGTATTTGTAGTTGTTCACATATTCTAAGTCACAACCGTCCAGAGTAGTGATGCTAGTCGGGTGGGCGGGTCCGGGCAGCGATCGGTTGAAGAGCATGCATTTAGTTTTACTTGCTTTTAAGAGCAGTTGGAGGCCACAGAAGGAGTGTTGTATGGCATTGAAGCTCGTTTGGAGGTTTGTTAGTTTGTTAGTTGGTGAACCAGGCGAGTCAGTCTTTTGAGAAACCAAGGCTGTTGAGTATGCCGATAAGATTACGGTGATTGACAGAGTCGAAAGCCTTGGCCAGGTCGATGAAGACGGCTGCACAGGACATAACTGGAGGTTATGATATCTTTTAGTACCTTGAGCATGGCTGAGGTGCACCCATGACCAGCTCTGAAACCAGATTGCATAGCGGAGAAGGTACGGTGGGATTCGAAATGGTCGGTAATCTGTTTGTTAATTTGGCTTTCGAAGACCTTAGAAAGGCAGGGTAGAATAGATATAGGTCTGTTGCAGTTTGGGTCTAGAGTGTCTCCCCCTTTGAAGAGGGGGATGACCGCGGCAGCTTTCCAATCTTTGGGAATCTCAGACGATACGAAAGAGAGGTTGAACAGACTAGTAATAGGGGTTGGAACAATTTCGGCAGATAATTTTAGAAAGAAAGGGTCCAGATTATCTAGCCCGGCTGATTCGTAGGGGTCCAGATGTTGCAGCTCTTTCAGAACATCAGCTATCTAGATTTGGGTAAAGGAGAAGCTGGGGAGGCTTTGGCAAGTAGCTGCAGGGGGTGCGGAGCTGTTGGCAGGGGTTGGGGTAGCCAGGAGGAAAGCATGGCCAGCCGTAGAGAAATGCTTATTGAAACTCTCGATTATCGTGGCCTCAGTGCAGTGGGCAGCTGGGATGAGGTGCTCTTATTCTCCATGGACTTTACAGTGTCCCAAAACGTTTTGGAGTTAGAGCTACAGGATGCAAATTTCTGTTTGAAAAAGCTAGCCTTTGCTTTCTTAACTGACTGTGTTAGTTAAGAGATACCCGGGCCAGGTCGATTAGAAAGGCCTGCTTGCAGAAGTGTTTGCGGTTATGGAACCGCCACCTGTCCCGGACCTGCTATTTTCAACTCTTGATGATCGGCTATGAAAAGCCAACTGAAAATTATTAATGATTATTATTTGACCATGCTTGTCACTTATGAACATTTTGAACATCTTGGCATAGTTCTGTTATAATCTCCACCCAGCACAGCCAGAAGAGGACTGGCCACCCCTCATAGCCTGGTTCCTCTCTAGGTTTCTTCCTAGGTTTTGGCCTTTCTAGGGAGTTTTTCCTAGCCACCGTGCTTCTACACCTGCATTGCTTGCTGTTTGGGGTTTTAGGCTGGGTGTCTGTACATCACTTCGAGATATTAGCTGATGTACGAAGGGCTATATAAAATAAACTTGATTTGATTTGAAACTTGATTTTGAGGGAGAGTTTGACAGTGATGAGGGGTGGTCGTTTGACAGCGGACCCATAACGGATGCAGGCAATGATCGCTGAGATCCTGATTGAAAACAGCAGAGGTTTATTTGGAGGGCAAGTTGGTCAGGATAATATCTATGAGGATGCCCATGTTTACGGATTTAGGGTTGAACCTGGTGGGTTCCTTGATAGTTTGTGTGAGATTGAGGGCATCAAGCTTGGATTGTAGGACGGCCGGGGTGTTAAGCATATCCCAGTTTAGGTCACCTAATAGAACGGACTCTGAAGATAGATGGGGGAGGGGCAATCAATTCACATATGGTGTCCAGGGCACAGCTGGGAGCTGAGGGGGGTCTATAACAGGTGGCAACAGTGAGAGACATATTTCTGGAAAGATTCCTTTTTAAAATTAGAAGCTCGAACTGTTTGGGCATGGACTGGAAAGTATGACAGAACTCTTTGCAGGCCATCTCTGCAGTAGATTGCAACTCTCTTTTTGACAGTTCTATCTTGACGGAAAATGTTGTAGTTGGGGATGGAAATTTCAGAATTTTTGGTGGCCTTCCTAAGCCAGGATTCAGACATGGCAAGGACATTAAAGTTGGCGGAGTGTGCAAAAGCAGTGAGTAAAACAAACTTAGGGAGGAGGCTTCTGATGTTAACATGCATGAAACCAAGGCTTTTTCGATTACAGAAGTCAACAAATGAGTGCCTGGGGACACACAGGGCCTGGATTAACCTCTACATCACCCGAGGAACAGAGGAGTAGGATGAGAGTACGGCTAAAGGCTATCAGAACTGGTCGTCTAGTGCGTTGTGAACAGAAAATAAAGGGAGCAGATTTCTGGGCGTGGTAAGATAGATTCAAGGCATAATGTACAGACAGGGGTATGGTAGTGTGCGGGTACAGTGGAGGTAAACCTAGGCATTGAGTGACGATAAGAGAGGTTGCATCTCTGGGGTTATGCTAGGTGAGGTCAACGCAAGTGCGGAGCTGGGACAAAAGAGCTCTCTGATGCATGTTGAGTGGGACTAGGGGCTCCGCAGTAAAATAAAACAATGATACCTAAACAACAGTATACAAGGCATATTGACATTAGAGAGACATAAAGCGAGGCATAAAGCAATCACAGGTGTTGATTGGGAGAGCTAGCTAAGACAACAACGGGTAAGAAACAGTTAATCAGCTAAGACAACAGCAACACGTAAAATGGCAATGAATGGGCAGAGAGGGTCAGTTAACTACACACTGGGCCTGAGTTCGAAGCTGGGGCCGACAGATAAACAAAATGGAGAACCGTGACTAATGAACAGTCCAACAGGCATCAGCTATGAAGCCAAGTGATCATAGGGTCCAGTGAACAGCAATATATGAACCAGGGAAGCCGTTAGGTAGTCGTTACTATGCTAGCCGGGAGCCGCGCCTGGGTTGAGGCTAACTAGTGCTAGCTTCGGAACAAAGGTGTCACCGACGTCTGGCAAAGGCCGGTTGAGGGCACATCTGACGGAATTGAGTCGGCAGACAAGTCGTGATGGATTGGCGGGGCTCTGTGTCGACAAAGGGTCCAGGCCAATTGGCAAAATAGGTATTGTAGCTGGAGTTATTTGTTTGCTAGCCGGGAGATGCACCTGGATCGAGGCTAACTGGTGCTAGCTTCGGGACAAGGGCGTTAGCCACTATAGCCAATCCGGTGCAAAGGTCCAGAGCTTATGGCAGGAATCCGGTGATGTAGTGGCTTCTAGTCGTCTTAGTGAAGAGTCTGGGAGGCATCAGCTGTGTAGCCGAGTGATCATAGGGTCCACTAAATAGGCCGGGAGATGAGCCTGGCTCAAGGCTAGCTTCGAGGCTGGGCCACTCGGTAGCAGCTAGCCAGCTGCGATTATCTGGTGTAATGGTCCAGAGCTTACGGCAGTAATACGGTGATGTAGTGGAGAAAAACAGTCCGATATGCTCAGGGTTGATATCGCGCAGTGCAGACTGGCAGGTATTATCCAGGCTAAAAGCGGCTGGTGTCTGAGCTAAAAAGGTAAAGGCCGCTAGCAGTGGCTAACAATGACTAAATAGCTAGTAGCTAATTAGCTTCTGATGGCTAGCTTCTGATGGAGGTTCTAGCTATAAGGTCTAAAAAAAAATAGCAGATCCGTATCACATTGGGTGAGGCGGGTTGCCGGAAGGTATATGTAAATAAAAAATGGAAAAAGAGATTGAAATATATTGCAATATATACAAAAAAAGATAACATTTACAACAACAAACACGTCTTACTGCTACACGCCATCTTGGATTACAAGATGACTCAGTTAAAAACCATTGGATTTAGCAAACTCTGAAATTATTTAGTATTTCTGTGCCCATGAAAACGGTTTTCCCAGCGTAACATAAGGAGCCACTAAATGATAAGTGGGTCGAGTGCATTTCAGAATACAAAAAAACTGTCCGACAGCAATATCCCGTATTTAAGTTGAAGTTCATCATATGACAAGCGTAACGTTATGACTATAACTACTGTTCCCTGAAGGAGGGAAACTAGGTACAACATACGATCAAATCCACGCCTTGCTGGAAGCCCCACCACCCACAGGTGATGAGAGGCTTGGATTTATTCTGCTCTTTAATACCGCTCTTCACCGACACAGGAAAGGGCGGGGACAAACAGGTGTTGTACCTCATTTCCCTCCTTCAGGGAAGTGCAATTATAATCAAAGTTACACTGCCTTTCAGTCATTCAACTTCGGTACAACATACTATGGGGAAATACAATCATTCCGAAGTCCAGCAGCGGAGGGGCGAATCCCTCTGGTCAGGTTATGTTGACGACCGGCTCCCTCTGGTCAGGTTATGTTGACGACCGGCTCCCTCTGGTCAGGTTATGTTGACGACCGGCTCCCTCTGGTCAGGTTATGTTGACGACCGGCTCCCTCTGGTCAGGTTATGTTGACGAGCGGCTCCCTCTGGTCAGGTTATGTTGACGAGCGGCTCCCTCTGGTCAGGTTATGTTGACGAGCGGCTCCCTCTGGTCAGGTTATGTTGTCGATCGGCTCCCTCTGGTCAGGTTATGTTGTCGACCGGCTCCCTCTGGTCCGGTTATGTTGACGACCGGCTCCCTCTGGTCCGGTTATGTTGACGACCGGCTCCCTCTGGTCCGGTTATGTTGACGAGCGGCTCCCTCTGGTCCGGTTATGTTGACGAGCGGCTCCCTCTGGTCCGGTTATGTTGACGAGCGGCTCCCTCTGGTCCGGTTATGTTGACGAGCGGCTCCCTCTGGTCCGGTTACGTTGACGAGCGGCTCCCTCTGGTCCGGTTACGTTGACGAGCGGCTCCCTCTGGTCCGGTTACGTTGACGAGCGGCTCCCTCTGGTCAGGTTACGTTGACGACCGGCTCCCTCTGGTCAGGTTACGTTGACGACCGGCTCCCTCTGGTCAGGTTACGTTGACGACCGGCTCCCTCTGGTCAGGTTACGTTGACGACCGGCTCCCTCTGGTCAGGTTACGTTGACGACCGGCTCCCTCTGGTCAGGTTACGTTGACGACCGGCTCCCTCTGGTCAGGTTACGTTGACGACCGGCTCCCTCTGGTCAGGTTACGTTGACGACCGGCTCCCTCTGGTCAGGTTACGTTGACGACCGGCTCCCTCTGGTCAGGTTACGTTGACGACCGGCTCCCTCTGGTCAGGTTACGTTGACGACCGGCTCCCTCTGGTCAGGTTACGTTGACGACCGGCTCCCTCTGGTCAGGTTACGTTGACGACCGGCTCCCTCTGGTCAGGTTACGTTGACGACCGGCTCCCTCTGGTCAGGTTACGTTGACGACCGGCTCCCTCTGGTCAGGTTACGTTGACGACCGGCTCCCTCTGGTCAGGTTACGTTGACGACCGGCTCCCTCTGGTCAGGTTACGTTGACGACCGGCTCCCTCTGGTCAGGTTACGTTGACGACCGGCTCCCTCTGGTCAGGTTACGTTGACGACCGGCTCCCTCTGGTCAGGTTACGTTGACGACCGGCTCCCTCTGGTCAGGTTACGTTGACGACCGGCTCCCTCTGGTCAGGTTACGTTGACGACCGGCTCCCTCTGGTCAGGTTACGTTGACGACCGGCTCCCTCTGGTCAGGTTATGTTGACGACCGGCTCCCTCTGGTCAGGTTATGTTGACGACCGGCTCCCTCTAGTCAGGTTATGTTGACGAGCGGCTCCCTCTGGTTATGACTTCGAGTCATTTGTGTGTCTTAATTATTTGATCCAACAGAATGCTTAAAGCATCAGACAAGTTCAGTACGTATATTTGATTTTATAAAAACACATGGGGCGATTGGTAGAAAGAACAGATGACTCTTGGTTGACCAAGATGTATTTTAGTTGGGGACAGCACTAGAACATGATTTTGGGGCTCCCGAGTGGCGCAGCGGACACTGCATCTCAGTGCTTGAGGCGCCACTACAGACACCCTGGATCAAATCCAGACTGTATCACAACCGGCCGTGATTGGGAGTCCCATAGGGCGGCGCACAATTGGCCCAGCATCGTCCGGTGTAGGCAGTCATTGTAAATAAGAATTTGTTCTTAACTGACTTAACTGACTTAACTGAAATAAAGGTTACACTTAAATAAATTTATAAAACAGTGTTTCATGATAAACCATTTTTTACAAATCCGTCAAGGCACCAACTTTGAGAAGGGTTTAAAACAAAGGTTTCAAACCAATTCATGAATGTAATTGCTTCTAGGTATGTCTTGCCTTTAATGTAAAGGCATGACAAAAAATTGGCTGAATATTATACAATGACTTATCAACAGCTCTAATAATTTGCCTTCACAGGAATTCTTCACTGGCAATTCTAGAATATACTATATAGCCTAGAAACCTGGTTAAACTATCACTATGACATCATGGATGAATTCTAGAATATAATATATAGCCTAGAAATCTGGTTAAACTATCATTATGACATCATGCATGGCCAGTCCTTGTATTCATAGTGTAGTGAATTCAGGGGGTAGCCCTGAGCTGGACTCAAACCTGGGTCCAGCGACTGTCAAGCCAACACCTTATAACTGTTACACCAAGATGTCTGAACTTCTTGACGAGTTCGCTAGGTGTTGAGTTAGGGTTGCTACAATAGCTTTCTCTATGAATTTGAGAGTGGTTACATTTCTCCAGCCCCATCCCTCAGCTGTTTACCAAACCAAGTCTCTTGGCAGCCATTTTGTTGCTGTTTAAATACTAGGTTGTCCCTTTAAAAAAGCCACACATCAATCAACCAATCTGAAGTTGAAACAATAACAAAGCAGTCATTCCACCACTGTTTTGGTAATAAGATGATGATGGGCCTGGAGACATTTAACTACTCTCAAATTCATAGACAGACCTATGGATGAAAGGACTGACCATCCATGATATCAACATTATAGTTAACCATGTTGAGGCTGTTGATATACATTGTTTCTAAACATTGGAGTAAAAAAAGCTTATTTGGGGTTCTGATGGGGTACAACAGTTTAACTAAGCTCATGAGGCATGTGTTATATTCTCCAAGAATCAATGGCTATAAATAAATCATTTAAAAGTCAAAATATGGATGTAGCAATTGCAGATTTCCCCT
The DNA here is from genome assembly GCF_016432855.1 of Salvelinus namaycush. NCBI lineage: Eukaryota > Metazoa > Chordata > Actinopteri > Salmoniformes > Salmonidae > Salvelinus > Salvelinus namaycush. The sequence goes on from NW_024061475.1 coordinate 209,295, forward strand.
TTAACACCAAACATCAGTTCAACAACTGCAGAGTTTGTACCTCTGTATTTAAGACAGTACTTACCAGTGGTAATCACGGCCCGGTTTCTCAAAACCATCTTATGGCTAAGTTCATCTTTAGAACCACTGGATGCCTTAAATTGCGTTTGGGAAATCGGGTCCAGATATCCAGTTTCTTCCGATGAGACCGTATTCTCCCCATCCTGCGCTTTCACTTCAAAAACTGAATCCTCCTCATCTTTTACTGTAACACCCTCCTCCTCTTTCACTCTGAACGCCTCTTCTTTCACTGTAACGACGTCTCCCTCTTCTTTCACTGAAACGTCTTTCTCTTCTTCTTTCAGGGTAACAACCTCACCCTCTACTTGTTTTTGTATTGTAACATCCTTCTCTTCCTCCTCCTCTTTGATGAGAGCTTCTTTCTCCGTCCAGCAGACCGTCTCTTCTTCACCAGGAAGAGAGTAATTTAGTGAACTCATGGTCGGAGATGTTAGCTAGCTAGGCTAATGCTAACTTAACCAGCCCGCCAGCTGAATAATAACAACAACACCGTAAATATGAAATGAAATAATATAACTTACTAACTAGACGACAGACGAGGGTTTAAAACACAGTGGCTAATATACACTAAAGCGTCTAAAGAGCTTTATTGGTTCGGCTATTTTGTCTAGCAAGCTACCGAGGTGGCGGACTAACTGTTGCTGCTGCTGAAAGAAGCGTTCCGTTCACTAGATTATACGTCACACTAACAGCATTGCGTTCCGTCCACTAGATTATACGTCACACTAACAGCATTGCCTTAAAATCGCCCACCGCCATCTGCTGACTGGAGTGGGTAACGCTCAGTCTGAACCTCTGACTGCGATGGAGATGTGCGACTTTAAGACAATGACGCTAGTGTGACGTAAAATATATATTATAATGTTCAGACAAAAAGTTAGTGTAGGAAGCATGAGTTTTTACTCACCAGTGTAACAATACAGTGTGGTTAAAGACTTAGTAACTTAGTTGTGTTCACGATCTGGTTCCCTATAAGCACAACCAGTTATGTTTTTGAATTATCACATATGTATTAATTTATTTCGGGATTCTGGGTAATCCACAGCAGATTTATGGAGAATTGCTGTGGGTGAGTTCAAAATGGAATAGTCCCGGGATAGAAATATATAAAGTTGACATTACATCATAAAATCCACCTTTTAAATCATACATTAGCAATTTATGTTTTAGTAACTACTGTTGTTGGTTTGGTGTCAAGTAAGCCTCTCTTTATATGTTATTTGCCAAATCTCAGTTTTCCATGTGGGTTTTATGCGAAAGTTCCCTCTTTCAAGTTGGTATCTAACTGGAAAATGCATCTTCTTTAGGAGTGCTATTTTTACCCTGTCGACTACTGATCGTTCATCCACACTGTGTGTCTCATCAATGCAGGTCATTTATGACAAATGTATAAAGTATATGTTTTATAAACTCATGAACACCAGCCAGTTTATCAGCCCGGTTCTGTTAGTTTAGGTGTATTATACTTCTTCGCCACCAGAGGGGGACATTTAGTCATTTTCCAGGTTAATTTTATATATTTTGATACTAAAATGGATGACAGTTTATTCTGATGTAGTGAATATGAGACACATGGAAACAATTGATTCATTTACTATAGTAAATTAGGAATTAGTTGGAATTGTTAAATCCACTATACGATCACAATAACTTTGATAGACATTTCAATTGTTTTTTTGTTAGTATATTATAGGGCAGATTAATGTAGAATTGCTGTGGGAGTGCTATTTATATCCCGTCACTACTGATCATTCATCCATACTGTGTGTGTCCCATCATTGCAGCTTTGGAAATAAATGAACTATCCATCCATTGCTCCTTCCTGTGTTGACTCACTGACTTGAGAGACCAGGAAGGTCACACTAGCTCGATAGGTTGATATCTAGCTCAAGCTTCACCTCATGCTTTTCATTAACTGTGTGGTTGTGTTATCTAGTGGGAACCCGTTAGCACGGTGGGCTCTGGTGCCTTCTTGCCGTGGGCTCAAAATGACAGAGGAAATCAACCTGCTTGCTCCTTTATGTTGTGTCAACTTTTCGATGTGTTACTTTTGATACCGGAGCAACGAGCCATGCGTCCAAATCACTAAACAATCATTCAAAGCAGTGTGCTGATGCCTGTATCACTTTATCAGCAGCAAGTCATCAATGGCGTCTGGAGATTCATTTCATCGAACAACCACCTGATTGGTTTGGTATTGGGCTGGTTCAACACTGCAGGCGACTGCCAACTGACTGATCTACAAATCACCATACATCATAAATAACTACTCATTATTATTTATAAATCAGTCAGCCAGTCAATTTACCCACAATGCAGCATGGACTTGATGCTCTCGATCAAGGCCAGTGGTTTAGTAGAAGACATGAAGGCTACGCTGCTACGGTGTGGGACATCATCTATAATAATGGCATAAAGGCTATGCTGCTACATGCTACAATTGGCTGGAAAGCATCAATGCTTCAGGAAGCTTTGTTTCACTACTTTTCAGCATGTTCTCTGTGAAGTAGACTTTGGGAGTTTTGTAACTTTTACAACCTTGGCTTACTGTTAGCGCGCTAGCTGACTGACACCTGTAATCTTTATATTTTGGATTTTGGGGATTTTTCCTGCCATCATTCTGTTTGCCTCTTTTGATCTGCAGTTATGTTTTAGTTGGGTTTTGTTAGTTGGGTTCTAACTGGTCTCCAGTAGTTGGGCTCCAGCTCGCTGACCATAGCTAGTTGACTAAATAGCTAATGTTAGCTGGCTGGCTAAGATAATTAGTTGGTTAGATGGCGTTATGTATTTACAAAACTGTGGTTTACTTTAATCACTCAAGTCACGAGTGCAAACGATTGGTTTAATTTGAAGTTCTACATTTGAAGTTATTTCTGTTGTAGTTTACATCATAAGTAATAGGCTGGTCCTCCATATTACTTCACACCTGACTTTGGCATTCTTTGGAATTCTGATTGGTTTAATGTAATAACTCCAAAAATAGAACTGTGAGGTGTTACTTTGCATTGGAAATGTTTTAATATTTTATTTGATATTTTATAAACAATACAAAACATACACATACAAACAACATCATAGAAACATTAACTACATCACACCTGCCCAGACCCACTAGAACACACCTCCATCTCCATTAACTACATCACACCTGCCCAGACCCACTAGAACACACCTCCATCTCCATTAACTACATCACACCTGTCCAGACCCACTAGAACACACCCCCATCTCCATTAACTACATCACACCTGCCCAGACCCACTAGAACACACCTCCATCTCCATTAACTACATCACACCTGCCCAGACCCACTAGAACACACCTCCATCTCCATTAACTACATCACACCTGTCCAGACCTACTAGAACACACCCCCATCTCCATTAACTACATCACACCTGCCCAGACCCACTAGAACACACACCGGTGGCGATTTTAGCATGTAAATCTTGGTGGGGCCTCCTCAACATTTTTTTAGATGCATGCCAGCAAGACACTACGAAACACAACACGATTTGCAGTAAGATGTTTACATGATCAGTCCAATCAAAGCTACTGTACATATAATGTGATTTGACATAATTTTATCTGTGGCCAATGACCTTGAGCCTTCTTGGAAGGCCACTTGTAATATAACTCTATGGCAGGACCCAAAGGGCTGACATTTCTACCTTTACTAAGGACATAAACTTCACCACGACGTAGTGTCCCCATGAGTGACAGAACACTGAGCCAATTACAGCGCAATGCTCCTATTTATTACAGCCCCACCACCAGAGAAAGCACTGAGCTAGGCTGAAACACCTGCAGCTACACCTACACCTTCAGCTAGGCTGAAACACCTGCAGCTACACCTACACCTTCAGCTAGGCTGAAACACCTGCAGCTACACCTACACCTTCAGCTAGGCTGAAACACCTGCAGCTACACCTACACCTTCAGCTAGGCTGAAACACCTGCAGCTACACCTACACCTTCAGCTAGGCTGAAACACCTGCAGCTACACCTACACCTTCAGCTAGGCTGAAACACCTGCAGCTACACCTACACCTTCAGCTTGGCTGAAACACCTGCAATTTGGAGCTTACTCAAGAAAACAAGAAAGATACCAAATGTATTAACTCAATGATATATATTATTTTTTACATTGTTTGTAAACTGATATGCGACACTAATTAATGCCAAAATAACATGCAAAAATTCTGGGGCTCTGCCCTGAATGACGGGTCGCCACTGACACACCCCCATCTCCAGCATCACTCTCCGCCATTTTATTTCTCTCCGTCGCCCTTTACATTTTTAGATAATAAAGAATTTGACCTTTCCATTGAGTTAACAGTGGAGGATTGGTTGATTTCCAGGTTTTAAGAATAGTATTGAAGACGATTGATGAGAAAAGTATCGTCCAACTCTGGGGTATCTCACTGCATCCTCATATGCCATGTCTTGAAATATACAGACAGACAGATTAAAAGTAATTTTACATTGTATAACTGTACTTCTGACAGCCAACTCTCTAACTCCTCCCATAACTTTATGACGTCATAACATTCCCAGAAGGATTATTGAGTCATTGTTAGTTTTACACTGAAGACATGACTCTGCCGTTGTGCTGTAGAATTTGTGAATTTTGTCTCGTGTATAACAAGGGACTATCATTTGTCCCAACATCACAGGCCACAAACTTTGATACAGTTAAAGACTTACAAAAGTTTTTCCGCAGTTTAAGATCAACTGAGTTTTTTTAATGGGGTTTCTCCCTGTGCACCTGCCAATGTAAATCGATTGAACGAGACAAGCTACCAGACAGGACATATTGCTAATGTTCTTCCCATTAATAACCTCAATGACAATTAGCTTGTGGGCGGTTGTGGTGATGACGTCCTATTCGATGACGTCGTCCATCGGGATTCCCCAAAAAAGAAGACGCTCTGGATTGATCATCAGGAGTCAGATGTGAAGGAGGAGGTTGATCATCAGGAGTCAGATGTGAAGGAGGAGGTTGATCATCAGGAGTCAGATGTGAAGGAGGAGGTTGATCATCAGGAGTCAGATGTGAAGGAGGAGGTTGATCATCAGGAGTCAGATGTGAAGGAGGAGGTTGATCATCAGGAGTCAGATGTGAAGGAGGAGGTTGATCATCAGGAGTCAGATGTGAAGGAGGAGGTTGATCATCAGGAGTCAGATGTGAAGGAGGAGGTTGATCATCAGGAGTCAGATGTGAAGGAGGAGGTTGATCATCAGGAGTCAGATGTGAAGGAGGAGGTTGATCATCAGGAGTCAGATGTGAAGGAGGAGGTTGATCATCAGGAGTCAGATGTGAAGGAGGAGGTTGATCATCAGGAGTCAGACGTGAAGGAGGAGGTTGATCATCAGGAGTCAGATGTGAAGGAGGAGGTTGATCATCAGGAGTCAGATGTGAAGGAGGAGGTTGATCATCAGGAGTCAGATGTGAAGGAGGAGGTTGATCATCAGGAGTCAGATGTGAAGGAGGAGGTTGATCATCAGTGAACCTCTAGGATTGTGGCTGGGCTGGCGTTTCCACTTCCAGCTTGGTCATATATTTTGATACATTGAATGTTGATACTGTGAAACTATGTTATATATTTGTACCTCCTGTTTCATGAAGTGATGTCACTAAGTACTGCCCCTATATATACAATGCATTCGGAAAGCATTCAGACCCCTTCACTTTTTCCACATTTTGTTACGTTACAGCCTTATTCTAAAATTGATTCAATCATTTTTTTCCCGCATCAATCTACACAATACCCAATAATGACATCACAATACCCCATAATGACACCACATTGCCCCATAATGACATCACAATACCCCATAATGACAAAGCAAAAACAGGTAAATAATCGAAAAAAATAGATTTTCTTTAAAAAACAAGGACATTTCTAAGTGACCCCAAACTTTTGAATGGTAGTGTACATCTACATGATGTATTGTTACAACATGTAGGAGCAGTATAGACCTAGTCTGTTCATTATATACATCTACATGATGTATTGTTGCAATGATGTTGGAGCAGTGTAGACCTAATCTGTTCATTATATACATCTACATGAGGTATTGTTACACCATGTAGGAGCAGTATGGACCTAGTCTGTTCATTATATACATCTACATGATGTATTGTTACACCATGTAGGAGCAGTATGGACCTACAGTAGCTTGCTAATTATTTAGATTTAGTTTGACTTAATGAAACTGCCTTAAATGTGCTGTAGTAAAAAAAAAATATTCGCACTAATCAATCAACACATTCCTGTCTTTGTATGTCTCAATATAATAGTATTATTTAATTAAATCCATTTACAATAATCTTTGTCTAAGAATAAAATATGATCCTCAACTGCGTTTTCCCTCCAGTCAGCAGACGGCGATGTGCGTCTTTCAGGCGACGCTGCCAGCGTGACGTATAATCTAGTGGACGGTTCTTCATAAACAGCTCGTCAACCACCTCGGTAGCTTGCTAGCCAACATAGCCGAAAGATTCAAGCTATTTATACGCTTTCGGTGTATATTACCTACTGTGTTTTAGACACACTTCTGTCGTATCTACTTGTTAACCTATTTAATTTAAAATTACGTTATTTTTTATTAGTCAGCTATAGTAGCTGGCTGGTTAAATTAGCACTAGCCTAGTTGCTAATGATAGCTAGCTAGCTAACATCCATGAACATGAGCTCCCTAAACTTCTCCCCTCTTGTTAAAGAAGAGGAGATCTGCTGGACGGAGAAAGAAGCTCTGGGGCTGAACATTGTCGTGAAAGAGGAGAAGGAAGAAGAGGATGTCACAGTAAAACAAGAAGTAGAGGGTGAGGCTGTTACCCTGAAAGAAGAAGAGAAAGACGTTACAGTGAAAGAAGAGGAGAAAGAGGAGGATGCAATTTTTGGAGTGAAGAAGGAAGGGGAGATTACTGTCACATTGAAAGATGAAGAGGAGGAGATAGGAGATCTGATTAACACCAGTAAGTACCGCCTTAAATGTCTTTTTAACTTTGGATATTCGGAGTTGGCTCGTCAATACCTCTTCAACGGAGGGCCCAGGATGATGACTGATATGTCTAGAATCAGACGACGTAGAGAACAAGCTACCCATTGTTTTCTCTGTTCCGTTTCCAAAAAGTGACTTAACATATATATTTGAGAAGGGTCTATCTGCTGACCGCAGACTGGGGGGCACGGCATGTAGTGATGATTTACTGCACACCGTGCCCCCCAATAGTGCCATGTGAGAGTTGTGTTGGCTACACCAAAGATTATGGATATACTGACAAGATGTCTCTCTGCCTAACAAGGGGAGTAGTTGTCCACAAAGCTTCACTGCGGGTTGTCTAGCTCCCGCCTATCCTGTCTTTGGATTGGTGGATTCATCTTATTATTGTAATCTATTGTTTATATTCTATGAGGGTTGTTGACGTCAACCGCCTGTATTCAATGGAGAGAGATGCTAAGCTACTAGCATGAATATGCACCGCCTGTATTCAATGGAGAGAGATGCTAAGCTACTAGCATGAATATGCACCGCCTGTATTCAATGGAGAGAGATGCTAAGCTACTAGCATGAATATGCACCGCCTGTATTCAATGGAGAGAGATGCTAAGCTACTAACATGAATATGCATAGCGATCTGGAGACAACTCCTATAGTGTTTTTATCAAAGTTGTCGGTATGTCACGTGTCCACATAACAACTTAAGCATTACGAAACTTCTGTTAGATCAAGTAAACTTCACATAGCAAATAAGCCATTCATTTTGTTGTTGACCAAATTCGACACTTTCCACATTGGGTTGATAATTGTTTCCACTTGGATACAACCAAATGTAACCTACTGGCATGACCTAGAGAGATACAACCTACTGTAGCCTACTGGCATGACCTAGAGAGATACAACCTACTGTAACCGACTGGCATGACCTAGAGAGATACAACCTACTGTAACCTACTGGCATGACCTAGAGAGATACAACCTACTGTAACCTACTGGCATGACCTAGAGAGATACAACCTACTGTAACCTACTGGCATGACCTAGAGAGATACAACCTACTGTAGCCTACTGGCATGACCTAGAGAGAATAAACCTACTGTAACCTACTGGCATGACCTAGAGAGTTACAACCTACTGTAGCCTACTGGCATGACCTAGAGAGATACAACCTACTGTAACCTACTGGCATGACCTAGAGAGATACAACCTACTGTAACCTACTGGCATGACCTAGAGAGTTACAACCTACTGTAACCTACTGGCTTGAGCTAGAGAGATACAACCTACTGTAGCCTACTGGCATGACCTAGAGCGTTACAACCTACTGTAACCTACTGGCATGACCTAGAGCGTTACAACCTACTGTAGCCTACTGGCATGACCTAGAGAGTTACAACCTACTGTAACCTACTGGCATGACCTAGAGCGTTACAACCTACTGTAACCTACTGGCTTGACCTAGAGAGCTAAAGTTGTAAAATTCCTGGATTTTAAATGAATATTTTCCAGTAATAATGATAATTTGTATCTTCCTATCCACATGTGGGATCCCTCTCCTTTGTCGTCCTCTCTACACCAATAACAGACAACTACTGTGGGACTCCCAATTACGGCCGGATGTGATACAGCCTGGATTCGAACCAGGGACTGTAGTGACACCTCTTGCACTGAGATGCAGTGACTTAGACCGCTGCGTCCGTGTGTGTGTTTAACTTTTTAACTGTACTAGAATGCTTAAAAGGCCTCTAAAATTTTAAATATCGGTTATCGGTATTGTTTTTTGGGGCAAGGAAAATATTGGATATCGGTATTGGCCAAAAATGTTATATCGGTGCATCCCTTTATTCTAAAATGTTTCACAATACCCCATAATGACATCACAATACCCCATAATGACATCACAATACCCCATAATGCCAAAGCAAAAACAGGTTTAGGTTTTTTTCAAATGTATTGAAACTATTCCCCAGGATAACTAGTCTCAGAGTAATGTAAGATCCCAGGATAACTAGTCTCAGAGTAATGTAAGAACCCAGGATAACTAGTCTCAGAGTAATGTAAGATCCCAGGATAACTAGTCTCAGAGTAATGTAAGATGCTTGGAAAAAGAAGCTGAAAAGAATAACAGAACGGCACCATTAGAACTAAAATGTGTCGCCTGGATGTCAGACACCCAACCCTCAACTGTAAATAAATAATAAAATGTGTATCCTGGATGTCAGACACCCAACCCTCCAAACTGTAAATAAATAATAAAATGTGTCTCCTGGATGTCAGACCCCCATCCCTCCAAACTGTAAATAAATAATAAAATGTGTATCCTGGATGTCAGACCCCCAACCCTCCAAACTGTAAATAAATAATAAAATGTGTATCCTGGATGTCAGACCCCCAACCCTCCAAACTGTAAATAAATAATAAAATGTGTATCCTGGATGTCAGACCCCCAACCCTCCAAACTAAATAAATAATAAAATGTGTCTCCTGGATGTCAGACCCCCAACCCTCCAAACTAAATAAATAATAAAATGTGTCGCCTGGATGTCAGACCCCCAACCCTCCAAACTGTTATTAAATAATAAAATGTGTATCCTGGATGTCAGACCCCCAACCCTCCAAACTGTAAATAAATAATAAAATGTGTATCCTGGATGTCAGACCCCCAACCCTCCAAACTGTAAATAAATAATAAAATGTGTATCCTGGATGTCAGACCCCCAACCCTCCAAACTGTAAATAAATAATAAAATGTGTATCCTGGATGTCAGACCCCCAACCCTCCTAACTGTAAATAAATAATAAAATGTGTCTCCTTGGCAACAGTAGAACCTCAGCACGTTTACTGTATATGTCGAGACAAAGGAATGATGTAAACAATCCAAAATATTTTTGTCAATGAGACAGTATATAAACAAAGGAATGACCGAACCCCCTTTGGTGACTGAATGCTTGTCAGGAAAACTAGATGATCAAAACATTAGATCACATCAAATAAGCCTGAGTGGTTTCACCTCCTCCCAGACTATACTGGATACTACAGTTATAACTACATAGTTATACAGGATACTACAGTTATAACTATACATAGTTATACAGGATACTACAGTTATACAGGATACTACAGTTATTTTTTTATTTTTTTTATTTCACCTTTATTTAACCAGGTAGGCTAGTTGAGAACAAGTTCTCATTTGCAACTGCGACCTGGCCAAGATAAAGCATAGCAGTGTGAACAGACAACAACACAGAGTTACACATGGAGTAAACAATAAACAAGTCAATAACATGGTAGAAAAAAAAGAGAATCTATATACAATCTATATACAATGTGTGCAAAAGGCATGAGGTAGGCAATAAATCGAGTAATTACAATTTAGCAGAGATACTGGTGTGCAAAAGAGCAGAAAAGTAAATAAATAAAGCAGTATGGGGGGTGAGGTAGGTAAATTGGGTGGGTAGTTTACAGATGGACTATGTACAGCTGCAGCGATCGGTTAGCTGCTCGGATAGCAGATTTTTAAAGTTGTTGAGGGAGATAAAAGTCTCCAACTTCAGAGATTTTTGCAATTCGTTCCAGTCGCAGGCAGCAGAGAACTGGAAGGAAAGGCGTCCAAATGAGGTTTTGGCTTTAGGGATGATCAGTGAGATACACCTGCTGGAGCGCGTGCTACGGGTGGGTGTAGCCATCGTGACCAGTGAACTGAGATAAGGCGGCACTTTACCTAGCATAGCCTTGTAGATGACCTGGAGCCAGTGGGTCTGACGACGAACATGTAGCGAGGGCCAGCCGACTAGGGCATACAGGTCGCAGTGGTGGGTCGTATAAGGTGCTTTAGTAACAAAACGGATGGCACTGTGATAAACTGCATCCAGTTTGCTGAGTAGAGTATTGGAAGCTATTTTGTAGATGACATCGCCGAAGTCGAGGATCGGTAGGATAGTCAGTTTTACTAGGGTAAGTTTGGCGGCGTGAGTGAAGGAGGCTTTGTTGCGGAATAGAAAGCCGACTCTAGATTTGATTTTGGATTGGAGATGTTTGATATGAGTCTGGAAGGAGAGTTTGCAGTCTAGCCAGACACCTAGGTACTTATAGATGTCCACATATTCTAGGTCGGAACCGTCCAGGGTGGTGATGCTAGTCGGGCGTGCGGGTGCAGGCAGCGAACGGTTGAAAAGCATGCATTTGGTTTTACTAGCGTTTAAGAGCAGTTGGAGGCCACGGAAGGAGTGTTGTATGGCATTGAAGCTCGTTTGGAGGTTAGATAGCACAGTGTCCAAGGAAGGGCCGGAAGTATACAGAATGGTGTCGTCTGCATAGAGGTGGATCAGGGAATCGCCCGCAGCAAGAGCAACATCATTGATATATACAGAGAAAAGAGTCGGCCCGAGAATTGAACCCTGTGGTACCCCCATAGAGACTGCCAGAGGACCGGACAACATGCCCTCCGATTTGACACACTGAACTCTGTCTGCAAAGTAGTTGGTGAACCAGGCAAGGCAGTCATTAGAAAAACCGAGGCTACTGAGTCTGCCGATAAGAATATGGTGATTGACAGAGTCGAAAGCCTTGGCCAGGTCGATGAAGACGGCTGCACAGTAATGTCTTTTATCGATGGCGGTTATGACATCGTTTAGTACCTTGAGCGTGGCTGAGGTGCACCCGTGACCGGCTCGGAAACCGGATTGCACAGCGGAGAAGGTACGGTGGGATTCGAGATGGTCAGTGATCTGTTTGTTGACTTGGCTTTCGAAGACCTTAGATAGGCAGGGCAGGATGGATATAGGTCTGTAACAGTTTGGGTCCAGGGTGTCTCCCCCTTTGAAGAGGGGGATGACCGCGGCAGCTTTCCAATCCTTGGGGATCTCAGATGATACGAAGGAGAGGTTGAACAGGCTGGTAATAGGGGGTGCGACAATGGCGGCGGACAGTTTCAGAAATAGGGGGTCCAGATTGTCAAGCCCAGCTGATTTGTATGGGTCCAGGTTTTCCAGCTCTTTCAGAACATCTGCTATCTGGATATGGGTAAAGGAGAAGCTGGGGAGGCTTGGGCGAGTAGCAGCGGGGGGGGCGGGGCTGTTGGCCAAGGTTGGAGTCGCCAGGAGGAAGGCATGGCCAGCCATTGAGAAATGTTTGTTGAAGTTTTCGATGATCATGGACTTATCAGTGGTGACCGTGTTACCTAGCCTCAGTGAAGTGGGCAGCTGGGAGGAGGTGCTCTTGTTTTCCATGGACTTTACAGTATCCCAGAACTTTTTGGAGTTAGAGCTACAGGATGCAAATTTCTGCTTGAAAAAGCTGGCCTTTGCTTTCCTGACTGACTGCGTGTATTGGTTCCTGACTTCCCTGAACAGTTGCATATCGCGGGGGCTCTTCGATGCTATTGCAGTTCGCCACAGGATGTTTTTGTGCTGGTCGAGGGCAGTCAGGTCTGGAGTGAACCAAGGGCTATATCTGTTCTTGGTTCTGCATTTTTTGAACGGAGCATGCTTGTCTAATATGGTGAGGAAGTAACTTTTAAAGAATGACCAGGCATCCTCAACTGACGGGATGAGGTCAATATCCTTCCAGGGTACCCGGGCCAGGTCGATTAGAAAGGCCTGCTCGCAGAAGTGTTTTAGGGAGCGTTTGACAGTGATGAGGGGTGGTCGTTTGGCCGCGGACCCGTGGCGGATACAGGCAATGAGGCAGTGATCGCTGAGATCTTGATTGAAGACAGCAGAGGTGTATTTGGAGGGCAAGTTGGTTAGGATAATGTCTATTAGGGTGCCCATGTTTACGGATTTAGGGTTGTACCTGGTGGGTTCCTTGATGATTTGTGTGAGATTGAGGGCATCAAGCTTAGATTGTAGGACTGCCGGGGTGTTAAGCATATCCCAGTTTAGGTCACCTAACAGAACAAACTCTGAAGCTAGATGGGGAGCGATCAATTCACAGATGGTGTCCAGGGCACAGCTGGGAGCTGAGGGGGGTCGGTAGCAGGCGGCAACAGTGAGAGACTTATTTCTGGAGAGATTAATTTTTAAAATTAGAAGTTCGAACTGTTTGGGCATAGACCTGGAAAGTATGACAGAACTTTGCAGGCTATCTCTGCAGTAGATTGCAACTCCTCCCCCTTTGGCAGTTCTATCTTGACGGAAAGTGTTATAGTTGGGTATGGAAATCTCAGAATTTTTGGTGGCCTTCCTAAGCCAGGATTCGGACACGGCAAGGACATCAGGGTTGGCAGAGTGTGCTAAAGCGGTGAGTAAGGCAAACTTAGGGAGGAGGCTTCTGATGTTGACATGCATGAGGCCAAGGCTTTTTCGATCACAGAAGTCAACAAATGAGGGTGACTGGGGACATGCAGGGCCTGGGTTTACCTCCACATCACCCGAGGAACAGAGGAGTAGTAGGATGAGGGTGCGGCTAAAGGCTATCAAAACTGGTCGCCTAGAGCGTTGGGGACAAGGAATAAAAGGAGCAGATTTATGGGCGTGGTAGAATAGATTCTGGGCATAATGTGCAGACCAGGGTATGGTGGGGCACGGGTACAGCGGAGGCAAGCCCAGGCACTGGGTGATGATAAGAGAGGTTGTATCTCTGGACATGCTGGTCTCAATGGGTGAGGTCACCGCATGTGTGGGGGGTGGGACAAAGGAGGTATCAGAGGTACGGAGAGTGGAACTACGGGGTCCATTGTAAACCAAAACAATGATAACTAGCCTGAACAACAGTATGCAAGGCATATTGATATTTGAGGGAGACATACAATAAGGCATAAAGTGATTGCAGGTCTTGATTGGGAGAGCTAGCTAAAACAACAGGTGAGATAACAGCAGCTAGTCTGCTAACACAGCAACAGCAGGTAAAAATGGCGACGGCTAGGCAGAGAGGGTCGGATTAACTACACACAGATCCTGAGTTAAAGCACAGAGCCGACAGATAAAACACAAATAAACGGAATGGAGTACCATGAATTAATGGACAGTCAAGCAGGCATCAGCTATGTAGCCAAGTGATCATAGTGTCCAGGGGGCAGCCGTAGATGGAGCAGTGAGGCCTCCACTAAGCTAGCCCGCGGCGTTTAAAGTTAGTAGCCCGGGGGGTGGTCTGCTCAGACGGAGGGGGTCTGCTCAGACGGAGGCCGGTTGAGGGCACAGCGGATGGGGTAATCGTCTGCAGACCAGACGTGGTCGTGTCGACAGAGAATCCAAGCCGGATGGCGAAAGAGAGGTTGTGAATTGTAGAATAGTGTTTGCTAACTGGTGCTAGCTTCGTGATTCAGACAGCTAGTCATGGGTAGCAAGCTAGCAGAAGATGGAGGTCTGATTTTAGCCACGCCGTGCATTTCCGTCGGTAGATTAGTGGGGTTCCGTGTGGTAGAGGGGACCAATCCAATTGTCAAAATAGTTATAGTGGCCTAAGAAGATTGTTCGATAGACCTGTTCAGATAGCAGCCGATATGCTCAGGACAGCTAACGATTAGCGGGCCGCAGTTAGCATATGGGCGTTCAGGTTACGTCGCGATGGAGGGGCCAGTTGAATAACTCCCTCGGGCAGATAACGTCGGTATCCCAGTCGTGAAGGCCCGGTGGGGCTCCGCATCGGCAGTAAAACGGGTCCGGATAGGTGATTGTAGCCCGGGAGTGGCTGATGGAACTCTTCAGCTGGCTAGCTCCGGGATAATTGGTGTTTGCTCCGGAATTGATGTTAGCCAATAGTCACTCGGATAGCAGCTAGTTAGCTGCAAGATCCCGGTGTAAATGTCCAGAGCTTGCGGTAAAAATCCGGGGATATGGAGAGAAAATAGGTCTGGTATGCTCTGGTCTGAGTCGCGTTGTACGAAACTGGCAATAGTTTTCCGAGCTAAAGGATAGCTGATGAGCGCTAGCTGTGGTTAGCTGAACTACTCACGTTAGCTTGTGAGCTGGCTAACTTCTGGCTAGCTTCTGTTGTAGATTTCGGATACGAGGTGAATAATACCTTTGAGGAAAAAAACAGATCCGCACCACATTTGGTGAGGTGGGTTGCCGGAGAGTGTTTTGAAGTTGAGTTTTTAAGAAGAAAAAATATATATATAAAAAGAAATGCGAAGAAAAATATATAAAATATATATACACGGGACAGGACGAGGACAAAGGACATCTGACTGCTACGCCATCTTGGATTACCAAGGATACTAGGTACTAGATACAAGGATTACAGGATACTACAGTTATAACTTAACATAGTTATTCCAAAGGTGGGCTACTTACTATCCACTGTTTGCAAGCCACCGTTGCTGATCTATTTTATTTATTTAATTTATTTATTTAACCTTTATTTAACCAGGTAGGCAAGTTGAGAACAAGTTCTCATTTACAACTGTGACCTGGCCAAGATAAAGCAAAGCAGTTCAACCCATACAACACACAGAGTTACTCATGGAGTGTAACAAACATACAGTCAATAATACAGTAGAAAAATAAGTCTATATACAATGTGAGCAAATGAGGTGAGATAAGGGAGGTAAAGGCAAAAAAAGGCCATGGTGGCGAAGTAAATACAATATACCAAGTCAAACACTGTAATGGTAGATTTGCAGTGGAATAATGTGCAAAGTAGAAATAGAAATAATGGGGTGCAAAGGAGCAAAATAAATAAATACAGTAGGGGAAGAGGTAGTTGTTTGGGCTAAATTATAGATGGGCTATGTACAGGTGCAGTAATCTGTGAGCTGCTCTGACAGCTGGTGTTTAAAGCTAGTGAGGGAGATAAGTGTTTCCAGTTTCAGAGATTTTTGTAGTTCGTTCCAGTCATTGACAGCAGAGAACTGGAAGGAGAGGCGGCCAAAAGAGGAATTGGTTTTGGGGGTGACCAGAGAGATATACCTGCGGGTGGTATCCAATCCACCTACCAATGCCATTCAACTCTCCTTCCGTGGCCTCCAACTGCTCTTAAACGCAAGTAAAACTAAATGCATGCTATTCAACCGATCACTGCCTGCACCTGCTCGCCCGTCCAGCATCACTACTCTGGACGGCTCTGACTTAGAATACGTGGACAACTACAAATAACTACGTGTCTGGTTAGACTGTAAATTCTCCTTCCAGACTCACATTAAGCATCTCCCATCCAAAACTAGATCTAGAATCGGCTTCCTATTTCGCAACAAAGCATCCTTCACTTTTGCTGCCAAACATACCCTCGTAAAACTGACCATCCTACCGATCCTCGACTTTGGTGATGTCACCTATAAAATAGCCTCCAACACTCTACTCAGTAAACTGGATGCAGTCTATCACAGTGCCATCCGTTTTGTCACCAAAGCCCCATATACCACTGCTCTCGTCGGCTGGCCCTCGCTGGCCCTCGCTACATATTCATCGCCAAACCAACTGGCTCCAGGTCATCTATAAGTCTTTGCTAGGCTGCCTTAACTCAGATCACTGGTCACCATAGCAACACCCACCCATAGCACGCGCTCCAGGAAGTATATCTCACTGGTCATCCCCAAAGCCAAAAACCTACTTTGGCCGCCTTTCCTTCCAGTTCTCTGCTGCCAATGACTGGATCGAATTGCAAAAATCGCTGAAGTTGGAGACTTATATCTCCCTCACTAACTTTAAGCATCAGCTATCTGAGCAGCTTACCGATCGCTGCAGCTGCACACAGCCCATCTGTAAATAGCCCATCTAACTACCTACCTCATCCCCATGTTTTTATTTACTTTTTTTGCTCTTTTGCACACCAGTAATTCTACTTGCACATCATCATCTGCACATCTATCACTCCAGTGTTAATTTGCTAAATTGTAATTACTTCACTACTATGGCCTATTTATTGCCTTACCTCTGTACTCCATTTGCACACACTGTATATAGACTTTCTATTGTGTTATTGACTGTACGTTTGTTTATCCCAAGTGTAACTCTGTGTTGTTTTTTGTCGCACTGCTTTGCTTTATCTTGGCAGGTCGCAGTTGTAAATGAGAACTTGTTCTCAACTGGCCTACCTGGTTAAACTATCATTATGACATCATGGCCACCTGGTTAAACTATCATTATGACATCATGGCCACCTGGTTAAACTATCATTATGACATCATGGTCACCTGGTTAAATAAAGGTGAATAATAATATTAACTAACACCCAAATGGATTCTGTCATTAACGTGGTTCTTCAATAATTACACATCATTCATAATACTGTAGCAAACATATTAAGCAGGACATTCAATCTAGCCTTACAATTATAATCCAAAGTAGTGTGAAATGATGTTAGATGTTACTACTAATGTGAAAACAAGACAAATTGCTCATTTTAAGACAATTGTTAAATAATTTTAACATTCATTACAGACATCAATTGTTGTACAACATCATGGCTATGCTGTTGGCATCACCTTTTACAGTGGATTACCGCTGTTGTGGGCCTTTAATCATCTGTCTGACTTTGTTGTTCACGCAGGAGAGAGACGGGACTATTGTGGATCCTCTGGGGAGCCTCAACAACTTCATGATGCTGACGAGGCAGAGAAGAGTCTCTCCAGATCAGAACACTTCAAGAAACACCTGCAGAGATCCACAGGGAAGAGAACTCACTGCTGCTCTGACTGTGGGAAGAGATTCACCTCATCAGGCATTATAATTCATCAGAGGATCCACACAGGAGAGAAACCTTATAGCTGTGTTCAATGTGAGAAGAGTTTTACTACATCTGGCCATCTGACTCGACACCAGAGAACACACACAGGAGAGAAACCTTATAGCTGTGTTCAATGTGGGAAGAGTTTTGGTGCATCTAGAGATCTGACATCACACCAGAGAATACACACAGGAGAGAAACCTTATAGCTGTGGTCAATGTGGGAGGAGTTTTGGTAGATCTGGCTATCTGACATCACACCAGAGAATACACACAGGAGAGAAACCTTATAGCTGTGGTCAATGTGGGAGGAGTTTTGGTAGATCTGGCTATCTGACATCACACCAGAGAATACACACAGGAGAGAAACCTTATAGCTGTGATCAATGTGGGAAGAGATGTACTACATCTGGCTCTCTGACTGTACACCAGAGAACACACACAGGAGAGAAACCTTATATCTGTGGTCAATGTGGGAAGAGTTTTGTTCGGTCTGACTATCTGACTCTACACCAGAGAACACACACAGGAGAGAAACCGTATAGCTGTGGTCATTGTGGAAAGAGTTTTGCTTCATCTAGCAGTCTGACTCTACACCAGAGAACACACACAGGAGAGAAAACTTATAGCTGTGTTCATTGTGACAAGAGATACTCTCTTAAAAGATCTCTGATCAAACATCAGAAAATACATGAAGGAGTTGTTTCATGATATAAAAGAAATGATGTCACAATGTTGAATATTGTAGTATGTAGAATGTTTTAACATTGTAGTAGGAGTATTTTAATGATGTCAAAATGTAGAATGTTTTAACATTGTAGTAAGAGTATTTTAATGATGTCACAATGTAGAAGCCTAAATGTTTGTCCCCTGTTCTATTGATTTCAGCATGATATGGATATTAGCTTCGGGGGGAAATCCAGGCTCTGAATTGAAAGAGTACTATTTATGTGATTTAACAAAAAGTGATTAGCAAAAAAAGAGCCTTGTTACACTTACCACGTTGGTGACCCACTTGAATCAAAATGCAACACTTCAAAATGTAGCTGGCTGTTTTCTACAAATTGTCCTCTAACCAGGGATGTACACATTATTCCCAGATTCTGTGTGGTTTTTGAGCTGTTAGTTTGAACAGGACGTGCAACCTCATCTCCCTCTTCTCGGCACAATTGATTTCAACATGATATTGATGAGTGATGACAAATAAGTGTTGCGTTCCTTTGTTTAGCGATGCCTAAATTGAAATACATCACTCCAAAATGTAGCTGACTGTCTTCTACAGGTTGTCCTCTAACCAGTGAGGTAAAAGATATCTCTCATTTCCATGTGTTTTTTTAGTTGTGTTAGTTTTAACAGCACGGACAACCTGATTTCCCCCCTAGTTGATATCATTGATTTATTGCTATTTGTCAAAACAACAGTGTTTCTGGTGCCTGTGCAGTTTATAAGGTGCTTGTTTAAAAAAATACAAGTAATATGATTATTGTGGCAGATGTTTGTGTACATAGCACATTTTTTGTTTAGGTTTTCAATATATCAGAAACTGTTTCTGCATGTTGGTTATTGATTTGGACACGTTAAAACTGTGTTTTGACATTGGGGCTATCCCACCTAGCAAAATGTAATTGAAAAGCCGTTGAAAATAAGACTATGCAACCAAATATTTCATATTTACATTTCATGTAACATTTAGTAATGATAATTATTTATGCAACCAACTGACAATTCTTTGGGTACAATTATATTGACATTGTTGCCCTTCTTTTAGAATATCAGGGTTCATTCTCAGATGTGCCAACCCAAATGTACTAGAGCATGACATTGGGGACTGGGCCCCGATCCAACAACATGCCTATCTAGTGAACCCTGAAAAGAGAGAGAAGCTCTGCAGTGAGGTGGAAAGTTACTACGGATATTGCAGGAGTTTCCTCTTGAAATCAGACATGTCCGTGTTAAGGACAACTTGGTTGCTGATTGTTTCAAGGGTGGGCAGTCATAGTTTTGCGTTTAGCCAGTGTGTTGCCATGGATCACAATTTATTTAGACTGCACGTTTTTCCGTATTGGAGATGAGTTTTGTTTGGGCTCGTTCCAAGGGGACGAGAGTTCTAGAAGCTAGTGAGTTTTAGGAAGACGAGAGTTCTAGAAGTTTGTTGAGTTTTAGGATTCTATAGAATGAAAAAGGAGAAAAAAATAATACGATTGTATATTATTATTTAGAAATACGTGTTTTTAATTGTTGACAGCCAGTAGACACCATGTTTATATTGTAGAAGGTGAAGCATTGTAGTTGATTATAATGTGAAATGGAAGTTGTTTTCTGTTGGTGGTGAGCAAACTTGTCCAACAAAAATTATAGGATTTATTTGTTGTTTTAAGGGGAAAGGTGTTCCAGGCTTTCGTTTTTCCATTTATGTTTTGAGGTTGGACTTTAGCACGTATAGCTCGTTAGCATATATAGCTCGTTAACACGTATAGCTCGTTAGCACGTAGGGCACACTGATTGGTGTCACCTCGTTAGTCAGTATGTGTAACACCAGTTCTTTTGTTTGCCTCTTCTTGGGCAGATTTAGTGGATCTCATGGGTGACTTTTATGTCCCAGTTGTTGTTACTAGTCAACTTTCAGTAGACACTGAGAGCAAAACTGCAACATTATGTTATAATACTTTTATTGCATCAAATGGTTGTTTTATGCAACAGAATAGAGGGTTCTTAGAACTATTGTGTCTGTGTGTTCTACTGAGGATGGGCCTCTGGGAGAAAACACTGACAGGATCTTTACAGTGTCTTTTGGGTGATAAAACCTAAAGAGACCACATTCCAGAGCATGAGTTAATGTTTCTGTTCTATATGGTACCAGGGAGAGATGACCCCAGGGCCAGAACCTGGTCTCTACACAAAGAGTACTGTTTTTACAGCAGATACTGTCTGCTGAGAATTATATTATTATTATATTATAGAATTATTATAATTATAGGTATCTTTCATCCAAATATTAATCTTGTGACCCGTTCTATACATCTGCTAGTCGTCATGTAGATTGAAAGGGGTGTATCTTGGCTATAAAAGACCTTTGTACTTTTGTCTCGTGCCTCTCAACGAATCATCTGTCAGGGATTTGTCGACCAGCCATCATTATCGTAGAGCACTCAATTGATTAACTTTATATGTGTGCGTTGTCTTGACCTGCTCCCTTATTAATAAGTGAATAAAGATTTAGTTTAAGAATATCTCTGACTTGTGTGATAAGTTTGTCTCATTTGATATGAAAGAAATTAACCACATTTGGGGATGTTAATCTTCACTTGGTGACCGCTCCTGACGACCTGGGTAAATGGTGCACCAGGGATCCCTGAAACTTGGGATCTCAAGGAGACCACACTTCGGGAACGGAGCAGATGGACCCACCTTTGATCTGAGAGGCAGCTCAGGGAGACCACACTTTGGGAATGGAGCAGATGGACCCACCTTTGATCTGAGAGGCAGCTCAGGGAGACCACACTTTGGGAATGGAGCAGATAGACCCAACTTTGATCTGAGAGGCAGCGAGCCGAGTGGATACCACATCTCAAACCTAGTTTTAAATAAAGAGGTGAGCGGAAACACAGTGTTTTTAGAAAATCCTTGTAGGCTCTGAGTGTATTCCTGTGTGGAGGTGTAAACAGGGCCCAGTCAGGAGGCTCTGAGTGTATTCCTGTGTGGAGGTGTAAACAGGGCCCAGTCAGGAGGCTCTGAGTGTATTCCTGTGTGGAGGTGTAAACAGGGCCCAGTCAGGAGGCTCTGAGTGTATTCCTGTGTGGAGGTGTAAACAGGGCCCAGTCAGGAGGCTCTGAGTGTATTCCTGTGTGGAGGTGTAAACAGGGCCCAGTCAGGAGGCTCTGAGTGTATTCCTGTGTGGAGGTGTAAACAGGGCCCAGTCAGGAGGCTCTGAGTGTATTCCTGTGTGGAGGTGTAAACAGGGCCCAGTCAGGAGGCTCTGAGTGTGTATTCCTGTGTGGAGGTGTAAACAGGGCCCAGTCAGGAGGCTCTGAGTGTGTATTCCTGTGTGGAGGTGTAAACAGGGCCCAGTCAGGAGGCTCTGAGTGTGTATTCCTGTGTGGAGGTGTAAACAGGGCCCAGTCAGGAGGCTCTGAGTGTGTATTCCTGTGTGGAGGTGTAAACAGGGCCCAGTCAGGAGGCTCTGAGTGTGTATTCCTGTGTGGAGGTGTAGACAGGGCCCAGTCAGGAGGCTCTGAGTGTGTATTCCTGTGTGGAGGTGTAAACAGGGCCCAGTCAGGAGGCTCTGAGTGTGTATTCCTGTGTGGAGGTGTAGACAGGGCCCAGTCAGGAGGCTCTGAGTGTGTATTCCTGTGTGGATGTGTAAACAGGGCCCAGTCAGGAGGCTCTGAGTGTATTCCTGAGTGAGGGGTGTAAACAGGGCCCAGTCAGGAGGCTCTGAGTGTATTCCTGAGTGAGGGGTGAGGGGACACCTTGGAGGTGTAAACAGGGCCCAGTCAGGAGGCTCTGAGTGTATTCCTGAGTGAGGGGTGAGGGGACACCTTGGAGGTGTAAACAGGGCCCAGTCAGGAGGCTCTGAGTGTATTCCTGAGTGAGGGGTGAGGGGACACCTTGGAGGTGTAAACAGGGCCCAGTCAGGAGGCTCTGAGTGTGTATTCCTGTGTGGAGGTGTAAACAGGGCCCAGTCAGGAGGCTCTGAGTGTGTATTCCTGTGTGGAGGTGTAAACAGGGCCCAGTCAGGAGGCTCTGAGTGTGTATTCCTGTGTGGAGGTGTAAACAGGGCCCAGTCAGGAGGCTCTGAGTGTATTCCTGAGTGAGGGGTGTAAACAGGGCCCAGTCAGGAGGCTCTGAGTGTGTATTACTGTGTGGAGGTGTAAACAGGGCCCAGTCAGGAGGCTCTGAGTGTATTCCTGAGTGAGGGGTGTAAACAGGGCCCAGTCAGGAGGCTCTGAGTGTATTCCTGAGTGAGGGGTGAGGGGACACCTTGGAGGTGTAAACAGGGCCCAGTCAGGAGGCTCTGAGTGTATTCCTGAGTGAGGGGTGAGGGGACACCTTGGAGGTGTAAACAGGGCCCAGTCAGGAGGCTCTGAGTGTATTCCTGAGTGAGGGGTGAGGGGACACCTTGGAGGTGTAAACAGGGCCCAGTCAGGAGGCTCTGAGTGTGTATTCCTGTGTGGAGGTGTAAACAGGGCCCAGTCAGGAGGCTCTGAGTGTGTATTCCTGTGTGGAGGTGTAAACAGGGCCCAGTCAGGAGGCTCTGAGTGTGTATTCCTGAGTGAGGGGTGTAAACAGGGCCCAGTCAGGAGGCTCTGAGTGTATTCCTGTGTGGAGGTGTAAACAGGGCCCAGTCAGGAGGCTCTGAGTGTGTATTCCTGTGTGGAGGTGTAAACAGGGCCCAGTCAGGAGGCTCTGAGTGTATTCCTGAGTGGAGGTGTAAACAGGGCCCAGTCAGGAGGCTCTGAGTGTATTCCTGAGTGGAGGTGTAAACAGGGCCCAGTCAGGAGGCTCTGAGTGTATTCCTGAGTGGAGGTGTAAACAGGGCCCAGTCAGGAGGCTCTGAGTGTATTCCTGAGTGAGGGGTGAGGGGACACCTTGGAGGTGTAAACAGGGCCCAGTCAGGAGGCTCTGAGTGTATTCCTGAGTGAGGGGTGTAAACAGGGCCCAGTCAGGAGGCTCTGAGTGTATTCCTGAGTGAGGGGTGAGGGGACACCTTGGAGGTGTAAACAGGGCCCAGTCAGGAGGCTCTGAGTGTATTCCTGAGTGAGGGGTGAGGGGACACCTTGGAGGTGTAAACAGGGCCCAGTCAGGAGGCTCTGAGTGTATTCCTGAGTCAGGGGTGAGGGGACACCTTGGAGGTGTAAACAGGGCCCAGTCAGGAGGCTCTGAGTGTGTATTCCTGTGTGGAGGTGTAAACAGGGCCCAGTCAGGAGGCTCTGAGTGTGTATTCCTGTGTGGAGGTGTAAACAGGGCCCAGTCAGGAGGCTCTGAGTGTGTATTCCTGTGTGGAGGTGTAAACAGGGCCCAGTCAGGAGGCTCTGAGTGTATTCCTGAGTGAGGGGTGTAAACAGGGCCCAGTCAGGAGGCTCTGAGTGTATTCCTGTGTGGAGGTGTAAACAGGGCCCAGTCAGGAGGCTCTGAGTGTGTATTCCTGTGTGGAGGTGTAAACAGGGCCCAGTCAGGAGGCTCTGAGTGTATTCCTGAGTGAGGGGTGTAAACAGGGCCCAGTCAGGAGGCTCTGAGTGTGTATTACTGTGTGGAGGTGTAAACAGGGCCCAGTCAGGAGGCTCTGAGTGTATTCCTGAGTGAGGGGTGTAAACAGGGCCCAGTCAGGAGGCTCTGAGTGTATTCCTGAGTGAGGGGTGAGGGGACACCTTGGAGGTGTAAACAGGGCCCAGTCAGGAGGCTCTGAGTGTATTCCTGAGTGAGGGGTGAGGGGACACCTTGGAGGTGTAAACAGGGCCCAGTCAGGAGGCTCTGAGTGTATTCCTGAGTGAGGGGTGAGGGGACACCTTGGAGGTGTAAACAGGGCCCAGTCAGGAGGCTCTGAGTGTATTCCTGAGTGAGGGGTGAGGGGACACCTTGGAGGTGTAAACAGGGCCCAGTCAGGAGGCTCTGAGTGTATTCCTGAGTGAGGGGTGAGGGGACACCTTGGAGGTGTAAACAGGGCCCAGTCAGGAGGCTCTGAGTGTGTATTCCTGTGTGGAGGTGTAAACAGGGCCCAGTCAGGAGGCTCTGAGTGTGTATTCCTGTGTGGAGGTGTAAACAGGGCCCAGTCAGGAGGCTCTGAGTGTGTATTCCTGTGTGGAGGTGTAAACAGGGCCCAGTCAGGAGGCTCTGAGTGTATTCCTGAGTGAGGGGTGTAAACAGGGCCCAGTCAGGAGGCTCTGAGTGTATTCCTGTGTGGAGGTGTAAACAGGGCCCAGTCAGGAGGCTCTGAGTGTGTATTCCTGTGTGGAGGTGTAAACAGGGCCCAGTCAGGAGGCTCTGAGTGTATTCCTGAGTGAGGGGTGTAAACAGGGCCCAGTCAGGAGGCTCTGAGTGTGTATTACTGTGTGGAGGTGTAAACAGGGCCCAGTCAGGAGGCTCTGAGTGTATTCCTGAGTGAGGGGTGTAAACAGGGCCCAGTCAGGAGGCTCTGAGTGTATTCCTGAGTGAGGGGTGAGGGGACACCTTGGAGGTGTAAACAGGGCCCAGTCAGGAGGCTCTGAGTGTATTCCTGAGTGAGGGGTGAGGGGACACCTTGGAGGTGTAAACAGGGCCCAGTCAGGAGGCTCTGAGTGTATTCCTGAGTGAGGGGTGAGGGGACACCTTGGAGGTGTAAACAGGGCCCAGTCAGGAGGCTCTGAGTGTATTCCTGAGTGAGGGGTGAGGGGACACCTTGGAGGTGTAAACAGGGCCCAGTCAGGAGGCTCTGAGTGTATTCCTGAGTGAGGGGTGAGGGGACACCTTGGAGGTGTAAACAGGGCCCAGTCAGGAGGCTCTGAGTGTATTCCTGAGTGAGGGGTGAGGGGACACCTTGGAGGTGTAAACAGGGCCCAGTCAGGAGGCTCTGAGTGTGTATTCCTGTGTGGAGGTGTAAACAGGGCCCAGTCAGGAGGCTCTGAGTGTGTATTCCTGTGTGGAGGTGTAAACAGGGCCCAGTCAGGAGGCTCTGAGTGTGTATTCCTGTGTGGAGGTGTAAACAGGGCCCAGTCAGGAGGCTCTGAGTGTATTCCTGAGTGAGGGGTGTAAACAGGGCCCAGTCAGGAGGCTCTGAGTGTATTCCTGTGTGGAGGTGTAAACAGGGCCCAGTCAGGAGGCTCTGAGTGTATTCCTGAGTGAGGGGTGTAAACAGGGCCCAGTCAGGAGGCTCTGAGTGTATTCCTGTGTGGAGGTGTAAACAGGGCCCAGTCAGGAGGCTCTGAGTGTGTATTCCTGTGTGGAGGTGTAAACAGGGCCCAGTCAGGAGGCTCTGAGTGTGTATTCCTGTATTTTCCCAGTATGAGAGGAGTTGCTAGATTTATTGAATAAGCCTTTTTCCATAAAGTTAGTGAACCAAGGTGGCTGACTAGCTGTTGATGTTGAAGAAGCGTCCCGTCCACTAGATTATACGTCACAGTGGCAGAATCACCTGAAAGACGCACTTCGCCATCTGCTGACTGGAGTTGGTATCGCAGTTGAGAAAATACTTTCAGACAAAAAGCGACTGCCTCTAAAAACCAACGACTCCCTTTGAAAACGGGCTATGTGGCATCAGAAACAATTATTATAGTGTAAAAATGTACTACAAAGTGCAGCTAAATAGAATAACTTTGGTCATACCCACTCAGCCCGTGACGTCCAAGGACGTTGAATTATGGGCCATATCAGGTCTGTCTGTTGTGGCCGCTATTTCGCCCCAAAATACTAATCCCAAATTTGGCTGTGTGTAACTATGTAAATGTCTCTCAGACAAGGTGAGTTTTATCAATATACACTCTAAAAAGTAAAGGTTCCTCGAGTATCCTTTAGGGGTTCTTCAAATGGAAACTGTGAGGGAACCCCTAAATGTTACTTGAAGAACCTTTTGTGGGAACGCCCATAAGTTATTTGAAGAACCCATTATCATGGTTCCTCGAAGAACCTTTTGGGGTAAATTTTTTAAACTCCCTGTCCACCCTCCCTCCATTATAAAAACATATTTTAATAATAACAATATTGATTTAAATAATTAATTAATTGTATATTAAATTTACCAAACAATTTACCAAAAAAAAACACATTACAAAATTGCAACATTTCTGCAGACATGTCAGACCATAATAAATAATACATTTACTTTGTATAGTGCTTTTAATGACATTTAAAAATACATAAATAATGATGTACAATAAAAACAACATACATTAAAAATGAATCATAGGTAAACTAACAATATTGTAGACTTGATGCTAAATACAGATATTTCAGCTTTAGTGTGTATATCATATCCACCTAGTTATGTTAGGAAGTTTGCCATCTTTATGACCGGCCCTGGTAACTTCACCCCAACTTCTCTTATCCGAACACAGTAACTTAACAACATAAGCGTTTTTCTGACATTTTTGGGGAAATTGAAGGAAAATAAAAAATACAGCCCTAGCAGAGCCCCAAGTCCCATGGGGACGTCCTCGAGGGCGTGGATGTTCTCCCCCATCAAAGGCCAGCGGGATTTTACTCTCATGGTGAAATGGATTTCCACCGATGTGCAGTAAAGGAGTGAAGAGCCGTGAAATCTGTGTCAACAAAAGTAAGAAAAGATTAATACACATACAATTAACAAAGAACATAAATGTTCAGCTGTAGTTTTATATAAGTATGCACACCTATGTTTATGAAGAAACAGATGATTGGTGCATAGGCATACCTTGTCACGGACATAAAGGCCACTCAGGTTCTCATTGAAGAGGTAGGGCAAGAGCAGAATCACTGCTGTGGTCTCCAGTCCTCGTAAAGTAAAGCAATGATCTTACTACACTTGCTAATTTTATTACAAAATACATAAGAGAAAGGGAAGGAATAAGAGCAAATACCTCTTCTGTATTGTCCTTCAGGGACTGTCAAAATAGCAGGATGATGTCCTCACCCCTGCCTCACCTCTCCACCTCTGATAGTCCTTGAATTCTCTTTTTGTCTATATCCATTCCATGGACTTGAATCATTTCTGAGAAGATCTGAAAAGATCATTTGCACACATTTGTGAACTAATAGATTTCAGTTTGTATTGACTGCTATGTAGGTTAAATGTGCACCTCAAATGCAGCTGTCCTACAACATATCTGTACCTTCTTCTTGATCCCAATTGCATTGTGTCCATGTTCTGTCCTATAAGAATTTCAAAGGAAGAGAAAATGTGTCAAAGAATAGTCTTACAAGCATTAAAACATATATATATATTAAATAAATATTGAAAGATAAATGGCATCGACTTACAATTTGATGCAAAATAGAAGAACATATTGGAGAAAGCACTAGCCAATACAGTACTGCCATACAGTAACAGTACTGCCATACAGGCCTAATATCACTTTCAAGATATCTTTGTACACAAATTAATTAATATTTTATCAGGCTGACTTGAAAGATTATACGCAACATTTTGCTGCGTGGCAATACTGTGTTTGGATTCTGAAGGGCATTTATACAAAAGAGGTAGTCTAGACACTGTATTAATACCATTATGCATTTGAATCCCATCTACAGCTACCATCTAAGATATTAATTTCCCTCCACAAGGGGGCAGACATGTAACGTTTCCAAAATGGGATAGTATTGTACATGTAACGTTTCCAAAATGGGATAGTATTGTCCATGTAACGTTTCCAAAATGGGAAGGTACTGTCCATGTAACGTTTCCAAAATGGGATAGTATTGTCCATGTAACGTTTCCAAAATGGGATAGTATTGTCCATGTAACGTTTCCAAAATGGGATAGTATTGTCCATGTAACGTTTCCAAAATGGGATAGTATTGTACATGTAACGTTATGCCCCCTTGTGAGTTAATAGTATTGCATGCTGTAGCAGGCTATATAAAGAGGAAGACCTCCATTGACGATTCAGTTCGTTGTAACATCTCGTCTGGACAGGTCACCGTCCTTAGTTAGTTAGTTAGTTAACGTTAGCTAGTTCATTATCGCAAAAGTGAGAACTGCTCTAGATTGGAAACTTACGTTAATGAGTGTAAAGCCATGTTGGCTTTATGGAAACGATATACAATATATGAGAAAGAATATAGTTGGGGGAAATAATCCAAACCTAGTTGTGCCTAGTTAGGACATAACGTTATCTAGCTAGATAACGGTACTGTACTGTAGCTCATACAACGCCGACGGTCAAACCCGGCTTTCAAATATTTACGGTAATTAGCTATAGTAACGTTATGGAAGCTATTCACAGAAAACCATCATTCTCTTCCTTATTCATTATTAGTATGTTATATTACTATATAAACATTTTCGAGACATATTCAGAGCCAAACATCAACCCAATTTAACCTTTTTAACTGTTGTCGCATCCAAACTTGTCACAATCGTTTTCAGTTGTAATTGCGAAGTTCCCGGAAGAAGTCCAGCAACAACGGAGGTTCCTCGATGAACCCACCTTCTAACAAGTTCTTTGAAGAACCTTTTGGGGCTGTTTTTCATTGACCAAGAACCCTACGGTTCTTAGGGGATCTGAGAACAACTCCAGTTGAACCCTTCATTTTTAGAGTTGTAGTCGGCTCTATTTACTCTCAGATTCAACACATGATGATTAGCATCAACGATCAAGTCAGCTGCTGCTGCTCCAATACAGTGAGGTGAGACGGTGAACTGTCGTTGAACCGGGCAGTCAGCTGCTGCTGCTCCAGTACAGTATGAGGTGAGACGGTGAACTGACGTTGAACCGGGCAGTCAGCTGCTGCTGCTCCAATACAGTATGAGGTGAGACGGTGAACTGACGTTGAACTGGGCAGTCAGCTGCTGCTGCTCCAATACAGTATGAGGTGAGATGGTTAACTGATGTTGAACTGGGCAGTCAGCTGCTGCTGCTCCAATACAGTATGAGGTGAGATGGTTAACTGATGTTGAACCGGGCAGTCAGCTGCTGCTGCTGCTCCAATGCAGTATGAGGTGAGACGGTGAACTGATGTTGAACCGGGCAATCAGTCATTCATTCTGAACTATGAGTCTATCAAATCAAATTGAGTTTTACCTTTAGAGTGAAATGTCAGTCATTCATTCTGTACTCAGTCTGGTCTATCATTGTTGGTATTGAAAAAGCCTACTGCACATTGTGGTGGAAATTCTAACCAATCAGGAGAGACTTTGTCATTTCTTCAAACAATCAACCTTTATTTGATAAGAATTGCAATAATGTAGCTGGTCAGCCCTACACTCTGAGGTGGAAGGCCGAGAGCTCGATGACACAAGGAGTTCAGAAGCCTTATATAGTCAAACTATCTTGTGCATATAGAAAACACCTGATCTTGGTGTGTGTCCGTGTGTGGAGAACGAGACACAGACTAACTGTGAATTGGTCGTCTCGTTCTGTATCAACAGCTAGTTATTCTAGTTTTCCAGTGAGGTGTCAAAACAACAGGAAGTCACTCTAGACACTGTTCCTCTGAAGTAGATCACTGGTTCCCTGAATTGGTCCGAGCACCTTTGGCCTGTCTGTCGAGAGGGTGTGTGGTTACAGACCCCCACAAACATACACATAAACTTCTCAACCTTAAAGATCCTTCAACACATTAGAAGTCGTATAAAGTTAAAGAGGTTAACATAGATTTTTCCCTCACAACACAGAGATAAATCAAACCCAGCCTGAACTGTGATGTAGTAGGGAGTTGTAGTTTCTCTAGAGATAAATCAGATCCAGCCTGAACTGTGTGATGAAGTAGAGTTGTAGTTTCCAACAGGCCAATATTCTACATAATTTAGCACATAAAACATAATTAACTACAATGACCATAATCCATTGCGTGCCTACTTGTCTTGTCTGTGTTTCTTTTACACCTGCTATGTAAATCAAATCAAATCAAATTTTATTTGTCACATACACATGGTTAGCAGATGTTAATGCGAGTGTAGCGAAATGCTTGTGCTTCTAGTTCCGACAATGCAGTAATAACCAACAAGTAATCTAACCTAACAATTCCACAACTACTACCTTATACACACAAGTGTAAAGGGATAAAGAATATGTACATAAAGATATATGAATGAGTGATGGTACAGAACGGCATAGGCAAGATGCAGTAGATGGTAAAGAGTACAGTATATACATATGAGATGAGTAATGTAGGGTATGTAAACATAAAGTGGCATAGTTTACAGTGGCTAGTGATACATGTATTACATAAAGATGGCAAGATGCAGTAGATGATAGAGTACAGTATATACATATACATATGAAATGAGTAATGTAGGGTATGTAAACATTATATTAAGTGGCATTGTTTAAAGTGGATAGTGGTACATTTTTACATAATTTACATCAATTCCCATTATTAAAGTGGCTGGAGTTGAGTCAGTATGTTGGCAGCGGCCGCTAAATGTTAGTGGTGGCTGTTTAACAGTCTGATGGCCTTGAGATAGAAGCTGTTTTTCAGTCTCTCGGTCCCTGCTTTGATGCACCTGTACTGACCTCGCCTTCTGGATGATAGCGGGGTGAACAGGCAGTGGCTTGGGTGGTTGTTGTCCTTGATGATCTTTATGGCCTTCCTGTGACATCGGGTGGTGTAGGTGTCCTGGAGGGCAGGTAGTTTGCCCCCGGTGATGCGTTGTGCAGACCTCACTACCCTCTGGAGAGCCTTACGGTTGTGGGCGGAGCAGTTGCCGTACCAGGCGGTGATACAGCCCGACAGGATGCTCTCGATTGTGCATCTGTAGAAGTTTGTGAGTGCTTTTGGTGACAAGCCGAATTTCCTCAGCCTCCTGAGGTTGAAGAGGCGCTGCTGCGCCTTCTTCACAACACTGACTGTGTGGGTGGACCAATTCAGTTTGTCCGTGATGTGTACACCGAGGAACTTAAAACTTTCCACCTTCTCCACTACTGTCCCGTCGATGTGGATAGGGGGGTGCTCCCTCTGCTGTTTCCTGAAGTCCACAATCATCTCCTTTGTTTTGTTGACGTTGAGTGTGAGGTTATTTCCTGACACCACACTCCGAGGGCCCTCACCTCCTCCCTGTAGGCCGTCTCGTCGTTGTTGGTAATCAAGCCTACCACTGTAGTGTCATCCGCAAAATTGATGATTGAGTTGGAGGCGTGCATGGCCACGCAGTCGTGGGTGAACAGGGAGTACAGGAGAGGGCTCAGAACGCACACTTGTGGGGCCCCAGTGTTGAGGATCAGCGGGGTGTAGATGTTGTTACCTACCCTCACCACCTGGGGGCGGCCCGTCAGGAAGTCCAGGACCCAGTTGCACAGGGCGGGGTCGAGACCCAGGGTCTCGAGCTTGATGACGAGTTTGGAGGGTACTATGGTGTTATCCCAGACTGGGATAAGGATTGATTGAATATGTCCGTAAACACACCAGCCAGCTGGTCTGCGCATGCTCTGAGGACGCGGCTGGGAATGCCGTCTGGGCCTGTAGCCTTGCGAGGGTTAACACGTTTAAATGTTTTACTCACCTCGGCTGCAGTGAAGGAGAGCCCGCAGGTTTTGGTAGCGGGCCGTGTCAGTGGCACTGTATTGTCCTCAAAGCGAGAAAAAAAGTTATTTAGCCTGTCTGGGAGCAAGACATCCTGGTCCGCGACGGGGCTGGTTTTCTTTTTGTAATCCGTGATTGACTGTAGACTGTGGGTACGACATCGTCAATGCACTTTCTAATGAACTCGCTCACTGAATCAGCATATTCGTCAATGTTGTTGTTGGACGCAATGCGGAACATATTCCAATCCGCGTGATCGAAGCAGTCTTGAAGCGTGGAATCAGATTGGTCGGACCAGCGTTGAACAGACCTGAGCGAGGGAGCTTGTTGTTTTAGTTTCTGTTTGTAGGCTGGAAGCAACAAAATGGAGTCGTGGTCAGCTTTTCCGAAAGGAGGGCGGGGGAGGGCCTTATATGCGTCGCAGAAGTTAGTATAACAATGATCCAAGGTTTTACCAGCCCTGGTAGCACAATCGATATGCTGATAGAATTTAGGGAGTTTTGTTTTCAGATCAGCCTTGTTAAAATCCCCAGCTACGATGAATGCAGCCTCAGGGTGTGTGGTTTCCAGTTTACAAAGAGTTAGATAAAGTTCGTTCAGTGCCATCGATGTGTCTGCTTGGGGGGGAATATATACGGCTGTGATTATAATCGAAGAGAATTCCCTTGGTAGATAATGCGGTCGACATTTGATTGTGAGGAATTCTAGATCAGGTGAACAGAATGACTTGAGTTCCTGTATGTTGTTATGATCACACCACGTCTCGTTGATCATAAGGCATACACCCCCGCCCCTCTTCTTACCAGAAAGATGTCTGTTTCTGTCGGCGCGATGCGTGAAGAAACCAGCTGGCTGCACCGACTCCGATAGCGTCACTTGAGTTAGCCATGTTTCCGTGAAGCAGAGAACGTTACAATCTCTGATGTCTCTCTGGAATGTAACCCTTGCTCGGATTTCATCAACCTTATTGTCAAGAGACTGGACATTGGCGAGTAGTATGCTAGGGAGTGGAGCGCGATGTGCCCGTCTCCGAAGCCTGACCAGGAGACCGCTACGTTTGCCCCTTTTACGGCGTCGCATAGGGTCGCCGGCTGGGATCAGATCCATTGTATTGGGTGGAAGGCAAAACACTGGATCCGTTTCGGGAAAGTCATATTCCTGGTTGTAACGGTGGTGAGTTGACGTTGCTCTTATATTCAGTAGTTCCTCCCGACTGTATGTAGTGAAACCTAAGATTACCTGGGGTACCAATGTAAGGAATAACACATAAAAAAACAAAATACTGCATATTTTCCAAGGAACGCGAAGCGAGGCGGCCATCTCGGTCGGCGCCGGAAGTAGAGGAAAGAGACAGAAGAATGTGCAATGGTCAATGCAATCTGGAATCCTTGGGACATCACTACCCTAAACCTTAACCATAACCCCTACCTTAACCATTTTAAATGTCAACTTCAATGGGCTAGGGAAGTCCCAAGGATTTATCTCTACCTGAAAATACATGATCTAAGTGTTTGATAGTTGGTATTCAGCAGTCATAAAACCTTATTTACTTTAATGAACTACTAAAATAGTGATTTTGTCAGACAGCAGCTCTACACTTTATTGACTGACTGATCCATTCATCCTTCCATCCCTCCTCAGCCTTCCTCTCCTCTGAAGACCCAGTGAGGGTGGAGCTCAGTCAGAGAGCTGTTGAGGGACTGGTTAGGAAGAACACTTCTACAGCCAGAGAGGTGAGAGGTCACACATGGTTTAGATGGTAAATATTTATGTCCCATTTTTTATTTATTTAACCAGGTAGGCCAGTTGAGAACAAGTTCTCATTTAGTTCTCAGTGCGACACAAACAACAACACACGAAAACAAATGTACAACACAAAAGAAAAATTGAAAAATCTATGTAGTGTGTGCAAATGTAGAAGAGTAGGGAGGTAATACATAGGCCCTGGAGGTGAAAATAATTACAATTTAGCATGAATACTGGAGTGATAGATGTGCAGATGATGACGGGCAAGTAGAGATACTGGGGTGCAAAAGAGCAAGTAATAACATGGGGATGAGGTAGTCGGGTTACAGATTGGCTGTGTACAGGTACAGGGGTGCATCACGTCAGCAAAAGGGAATATGTTCCATCATCTATGTTTATTTACATTAGTGCAAATTGTTCACTGATATGGGTGTAATTTCTCACGCCTTTTGGCTGTATGAAAGTTAATTTCCCCTTAGGCACACACATTTGTTCTTCGATATTATGAAGGTAATTTGTGTCAAATGTACTTTTCCCTACTAATTCACCCCATCTCTTTATATTGAATATTTATATTCAGTGGCCTGACTGCATCCAGACTATGTCAAGGCCCATCCTGGTAGATCTGAACCTAATGCAGCTTGGAGTGATCGGATGACAGAAGTCACATTTAGGTGCCAGGTGTAACTGAGGCCATAGATGCTCCATATCCATTACTTTGAGAGTTTTATATAATATGACTCAATTTGTTTCTTTCTGTGTTGCAGGGGCAGTCAAGAAATGGAACAGCAAGGCCACAGAACATGACATAAGCAGAGCTGTGGGAGACCACCTCAAGCCCCTGGTAGAGCCGGGGGTGGTGTTTACCACTCCACCAGCAGAGCTGTGGGAGACCACCTCAAGCCCCCGGTAGAGCCGGGGGTGGTGTTTACCACTCCACCAGCAGAGCTGTGGGAGACCACCTCAAGCCCCTGGTAGAGCCAGGGGTGGTGTTTACCACTCCACCACGCCTTCAGCAGGCTGGAAAAGTGGGATTGATACTGTTTTTCATACTAAGATGGAGGGTCTGTTGATTGGTCAGTCATTGGGTTCATTTGTTGAAATCAAATCAAGCTTTATTTATACAGCACATTTCAGACATGGATGCAACACAATGGCTTCACAGGAGAAAACAATGAAAATAAACAGAAATACTTAGTACACAAAAATAACAGGATAAAAAAAACAGAAGATTAACAACTGAAAGACCAATGAGCATTCTAAGGAAATGCAATTGATTAAAACACTAATTGGATGCAATATCCAACCCAAAATATAAGCTTGTTTTTTAGGAGGGGTTCTCAAAGACACTATGGGGGTGTCGACTGAAAATTGAAAGTTGACTGAAAGTTGACTAGTAACAACAACTGGGACCTAAAAGACACCCACCATGAGACCCACTAAATCTGCCAAAGAAGAGGAAAACAAAAGAAAAACCCACACCAAACTTAAAGACAGGAAGCAAACCAAAAAGGTGGAGCAACTAAAGGTGTTGACTCTCCACATCTATCAAGACAACTGGAGCACTGGGCCAGACACTCTTAAATAGAACCTGGACCAGCTCAGGTGAAACACCTTCCCACTAACGAGATGGACAAGCCAGCACAGGTGTAACACATACTGACTAACGAGGTGACACCAATCAGTGCGTCCTACGTGCTGACGAGCTAACGAGCTATACTATATATATAGGTGCTAAAGTCCAACCTCAAAACATAAATGGAAAAACCAAAGCCTGTAACACCTTCCCCTTAAGACAACAAATAAATTCTATATTTTTGTTGGACTAGTTTGCTCACCACCAACAGAAAACTACCATTTCACATTATAATCAACTACAATGCTTCACCTTCTACAATATAAACATAGTGTCTACTTGCTGTCAACAATTAAAAACACCTATTTCTAAATAATAATATACAATCATATTTTTTTTCTCCTTTTTCTTTCTATAGAATCCTAAAACTCACTAGCTTCTAGAACTCTCGTCTCCTTGGAACGAAACAAAACTCCAATACGGAAAAATATGCAGTCAAAATAAATTAAGATCCATGGCAACGCATATCGATTTGGGAGAAAATCTGGTTGAACCAGCTCTTGAAAGTAACACAAAACAAAAAACACATGGAAATGTGAGATATATTTTACCTCACTGGTTAGACAACCTGCAGAAGACAGTCAGCTACATTTTTGAGTGTTGCATTTAAATTTAGGGGTTGCTAAACAAAGAAAAATAACACTTATTTGTCATCACTCATATAAATATCGCTTTGACATCAATTGAGCGAGAGAGGGGAGATGAGGTTGCAGGTCCTTTTAAAACTAACAGCCCAAAAACCACACGGAATCTGGGAATAATGTGTACATCACCGCTTAGAGGACAATTTGTAGAAAACAGCTTGCTACATTTTGAAGTGTTGCATTTTGATTCAAGTGGGTCACCAACGTGGGAAATGTAACACAGCTCTTTTTTTGTTAGTCACTTTTTGTTAAATCATATAAATAGTACTCTTTCAATTCAGAGCCTGGATTTTCCCCCTGAGGCTAATATCCATATCATGCTGAAATCAATAAAACAGGGGACTAACATTTAGGGTTCTACATTGTGACATCATTTAAATACTCCTTCTACAATGTTAAAACATTCTACATTGTGACATCATTAAATACTCCTACTACAATGTTAAAACATTCTACATTGTGACATTATTAAAATACTCCTACTACAATGTTAAAACATTCTACATTGTGACATTAATTAATTGATATCATGAAATAACTCCATGTATTTTCTGATGTTTGATCAGAGATCTTTTATCAGAGTATTTCTTGTCACACAGATCACAGCTATGAGGTTTCTCTCCTGTGTGTATTCTCTGGTGTGATGTCAGCTGGTCAGATCGACCAAAACTCTTCCCACATTGACCACAGCTATAAGTTTTCTCTCCTGTGTGTGTTCTCTGGTGTTGAGTCAGATGGCCAGATTGAATAAAACTCTTCCCACATTGATCACAGCTATATGGTTTCTCTCCTGTGTGGGTTCTCTGGTGTTGAGTCAGATGGTTAGATGTAGTAAAACACTTCCCACATTGATCACAGCTGTAAGGTTTATCTCCTGTGTGGGTTCTCTGGTGTCCAGTCAGATGGCTAGATGTAGTAAAACACTTCCCACATTGATCACAGCTGTAAGGTTTCTCTCCTGTGTGTGTTCTCTGGTGTAGAGTCAAAGAGCCAGATGTAGTAAAACTCTTCCCACATTGACCACAGCTATAAGGTTTCTCTCCTGAGTGTATTCTCTGGTGTACAGTCAGAGCTCTAGATTGACCAAAACTCTTCCCACATTGACCACAGCTATAAGGTTTCTCTCCTGTGTGTGTTCTCTGGTGCACTGTCAGAGCTCTAGATTGACCAAAACTCTTCCCACATTGACAGCAGCTATAAGGTTTCTCTCCTGTGTGTATTCTCTGGTGTAGAGTCAGAATGGTATATGCAGCAAAACTCTTCCCACATTGACCACAGCTATAAGGTTTCTCTCCTGTGTGTATTCTCAGATGTTGAGTCAGATGGCAAGATTGACCAAAACTCTTCCCACATTGAACACAGCTATAAGGTTTCTCTCCTGTGTGTTTTCTCTGGTGCACTGTCAGATCTCCAGATCGACTAAAACTCTTCCCACATTGATCACAACTATAAGGTTTCTCTCCTGTGTGTATTCTCTGGTGTAGAGTCAGAATGCTATATGCAGCAAAACTCTTCCCACATTGACCACAGCTATAAGGTTTCTCTCCTGTGTGTATTATCAGATGTTGAGTCAGATGGCAAGATCTACCAAAACTCTTCCCACATTGAACACAGCTATAAGGTTTCTCTCCTGTGTGTGTTCTCTGGTGTACTGTCAGATCTCCAGATTGACTAAAACTCTTCCCACATTGATCACAGCTATAAGGTTTCTCTCCTGTGTGTGTTCTCTGATGAATTTTAATGCCTGATGAGGTGAATCTCTTCCCACAGTCAGAGCAGCAGTGAGTTCTCTTCCCTGTGGATCTCTGCAGGTGTTTATTGAGGAGTTCTGATCTGGAGAGACTCTTCTCTGCCTTTTTAGCATCATGAGGTTGTTGAGGCTCCCCAGAGGACCCACGGTAGTCCCATATCTCTCCTGTGAGAACAACAAAGTCATACAGATGGTTAAAGACCCACAACAGCAGAAATCCACTGTAAAAGGTGATGCCAACAGTGTAGCCATGATGTTGTACAACAATTGACGTCTGTAATGAATGTAATGATTTGACATTTGTCTTAAAATGAGCAAGAATAGTCATATATTGTCTTGTTTTCACATTAGTAGTAACATCTAAGATTGTAGACTAGAAATAAGTTATTCATGTCGTTGAAACTCTAAGCAGTGTGCCAGACGACTTTTGGTCTCAAATATAGGCCCCTTTCTGTGTTTGCTAAAATTGTATGAGGAAACCACTAGTTATGGATGTAGTATATCTGCCTGGAGCAAAAATGGTGAGCAAAGATTTTAGTTTTTCACAACGTATTCTGAATGTGAATGGGGGAAAACTCAGGGGAGTAACCTCCATTTCCAGGTTGCTTATTAGTACATTTCACACTACTTTGGATTATAATTGTAAGGCTTTCTTGAATGTCCTGCTTAAAACCTCTCTGGCCAATAGCCAGTTAAAATGTAGAGCGCCAGATTTAAAAAAAAAAATGATAAAATCAAACTTTCATTAAATCACACATGTAAGATACCAAATTAAAGCTACACTCGTTGTGAATCCAGCCAACATGTCAGATTTCAAAAAGGCTTTTCGGGGAAAGCATAAGATGCTATTATCTGATGATAGCACAATGTCAACAAAGAGAGTGTAGCCTATTTCAACCATGCCGGCGCTACTCAAAACGCAGATATAAAATATAAAACATGCATTACCTTTGACGAGATTATTTTGTTGGCACTCCAATATGTCCCATAAACATCACAAATGGTCCTTTTGTTCGATTAATTCCGTCCATATATATCCAAATTGTCCATTTATTTGGCGCCGTTGTACCAGAAAAAAACAGCTTCCAATTTGCGCAAAGTCACGACAAAATATCTAAAAAATTACCTCAACTTTGCCAAAACATTTCAAAGTACTTTTGTAATACAACTTAAGGTATTTGTAAACGTTAATAATCGATCAAATTGAAGACGGGTCAATCTGTTTTCAATACAGGAGATATTGCGCAGCTCTCAAACAGTACAAAAGACAGTACACAAGACGTTACTCTACTTCCTGGTGGCCTTCTTCTTCATTTCACAAATGAATAACCTCAACCTATTTCCCTAGACTGGTGACATCCAGTGGAAGCAGTAGGAACTGAGAATAGAGTGATTATAAATCTGGCCTGCCCATAAAACCTCAATGAACAGACAGTGACTTAAAAAAAAAGGTTAGTCCTCAGGGTTTTGCCTGCTACATGAGTTCTGTTATACTTACAGATATGATTCAAACTGTTTTAGAAACTTCAGAGTGTTTTCTATCCAAATCTACTAATAATATGCATATCTCATTCTGGGGATGAGTAGAACGAAGTTGAAATTGGGCACGCTATTTTTCCCTAAGTGAAAAATCTGCCCCCTAGAGAAGTTTTTAATATAATGTTTGCTACAGTATTAAGAACCGCGTTAATGACAGTAT
The DNA here is from genome assembly GCF_016432855.1 of Salvelinus namaycush. Lineage (NCBI taxonomy): Eukaryota > Metazoa > Chordata > Actinopteri > Salmoniformes > Salmonidae > Salvelinus > Salvelinus namaycush. Next base: position 248,573 of record NW_024061475.1, read on the forward strand.
CCATTTGGGTGGTGTCAATAAAGTTATGATTTTTTAAAAGTATTTTTAATTAAATTTCGTTTTTCACCTTTATTTAACCAGGTAGGCCAGTTGAGAACAAGTTCTCATTTACAACTGCAACCTGGCCAAGATAAAGCAAAGCAGTGCGACAAAACAACAACAGAGTTACACGTGGGATAAACAAAAGTACAGTCAATAACACAATAGAAAGTCTATATACAGTGTGTGCAAATGGAGTAAGGAGGTAAGGCAATAAATAGGCCATAGTAGCGAAGTAATTACAATTTAACATATTAACACTGGAGTGATAGATGTGCAGATGATGTTGTGCAAGTAGAAATACTGATGTGCAAAAGAGCAAAAAAAGTAAAAAAAAAAAAAAAATGGGGATGAGGTAGGTAGTCGGATGGGCTGTGCACAGCTGCAGCGAGCGGTACGCTGCTCAGATAGCTGATGCTTAAAGTTAGTGAGGGAGATATAAGTCTCCAACTTCAGCGATTTTTGCAATTCGTTCCATTCATTGGCAGCAGAGAGCTGGAAGGAAAGGCGGCCAAAGAGGTGTTGGCTTTGGTGATGACCAGTGAGATATACCTCCTGGAGCGCGTGCTATGGGTGGTTGTTGTTATGGTGACCAGTGAGCTGAGTTAAGGCGGCCTAGCAAAGACTTATAGATGACCTGGAGCCAGTGGGTTTGGCGACAAATATGTAGCGAGGGCCAGCCAACGAGAGCATACAGGTCGCAGTGGTGGGTAGTATATGGGGCTTTAGTGACAAAACGGATGGCACTGTGATAGACTACATCCAGTTTGCTGAGTAGAGTGTTGGAGGCTATTTTGAAAATTACATCACCGAAGTAAAGGATCGGTAGGATAGTCAGTTTTACGAGGGTATGTTTGGCAGCATGAGTGAAGGACGCTTTGTTGCAAAATAGGAAGCAGATTCTAGATTTAATTTGGGATTGGAAACGCTTAATATTAGTCTGGAAGGAGAGTTTACAGTCTAGCCAGACACTTAGAATATGTGGACAACTATAAATACCTAAGTCAGAACTGTCCAGAGTAATGATACTGGACGGGCCGGTGCGGGCAGCGATAGGTTGAAGCGCATACATTTAGTTTTACTAGCGTTTAAGAGCAGTTGTAGGCCACGGAAGAGTGTTGTATGGCATTGAAGCTCGTTTGGAGGTTTGTTAACACAGTGTCCACAGAAGGGCCAGATGTATACAGAATGGTGTCGTCTGCGTAGAGGTGGATCAGAGAATCAACCGCAGCAAGAGCAACATCATTGGTATATAGAGAGAAAAGAGTCGGTCCGAGAATGGAACCCTGTGGTTCCCCCATAGAGACTGCCAGAGCTCCAGACAACAGGCCCTCCGATTTGACATACTGAACTCTGTCTGAGAAGTAGTGGGTGAACCAGGCGAGTCAGTCATTTGAGAAACCAAGGCTGTTAATTCTGCCGATAAGAATACGGTGATTGACAGAGTCGAAAGCCTTGGTCACGTTGATGAAGACGGCTGCACAGTACTGTCTTTTATCGATGGCGGTTATGATATCGTTTAGTAACTTGAGCGTGGCTGAGGTGCACTCGTGACCAGCTCGGAAACTGGATTGCACAGCGGAGAAGGTACGGTGGGATTCAAAATGGTCAGTGATCTGTTTGATAATTAACTTGACTTTCAAAGACTTTAGAACGGCAGGGCAGGATGGATATAGGTCTGTAATAGTTTGGGTCTAGAGTGTCACCCCCTTCGAAGAGGATTAAAAGCGTGCAAAAAGTAAACTGCCTGTTACTCAGGCGCAGAAGCTAGGATATGCATACAACGTGTAGATTTTGATATAAAACACTCTACAGTTTCCAAAACTGTTAAAATAATGTCTGTGAGTATAACAGAACTCATATGGCAGGCAAAAACCTGAGGAAATCCAACCAGGAAGTTGGAGATTGAGGGTTGTAGTTTTTCAATTGAATGACTTACTAATATACTGTGTCTATGGGGTCACTTCCCAAGCCTTCCAGCAGATGTCAACAGTCTTTAAAACGTTGTTTGAGGCTTCTATTGTGGAAAATGAGAGAATAAGAGCTGTTTGACGAGGGGGCTTCCTGAAGAACCTTAGTGCACTCTCGCGCATTCCCGTGATGCTCGCCTTACTTTCTTTTTCTTCTGTAATACGCAATTGACCGGTTGGATTATTATTGAAGATTTTTGATAAAAATATCCTAAAGATTGATTGTAAACAACGTTTGACATGTTTCTACGAACTTTGATGGTACTTTTTTGACTTTTCGTATTGATGTTCTGAGCGCGCCTGGTGCATTTGGAAGAGTGAAGGAAACACCTGAACAAAACGGAGGATTTTGGACATAAATATGGACTTTATCGAACAAAACTAACATTTATTGTGGAACTGAGAGTCTTTCGAGTGCATTCCACCGAAGATCAGCAAAGGTAAGTGAAGATTTATAACGCTGTTTCTGACTTTTGTTGATTCCACAACATGGCTGGTAACTGTATGGCTTGCTTTGTCTCTGAGCGCTGTACTCAGAATATTGAACAATGTGCTTTCGACGCAAAGCTTTTTTGAAATCTGACACAGCGGATGCATTAAGAACAAGTTTATATTTAATTCCATGTAAAACACTTATATCTTTTATCAACGTTTATGATGAGTATTTCTGTCATTTGATGTGGCTCTCTGGAATTTCCCTGGAGAGTTTTGGAGGCAAAGTATTTCTGAACATAACGCACCAATGTAAACTGAGGTTTTTGGATATAAATATGAACTTTATCGAACAAAACATACATGTATTGTGTAACATTGAGTCCTGGGAGTGTCATCTGAAGGAGATCGTCAAAGGTTAGTGATTAATTTTAGCTGTATTTCTCCTTGCTTGTAAAATGGCTGTGTGGTTTTCTTGTCCTGGCACTGTCCTAGCATAATCTAATGGTATGCTTTCGCCGAAAAGCCTTTTTGAAATCGGACACTGTGGTTGGATTAACGAGAAGTTTATCTTTAAAATGGTGTATAATACTTGTATGTTTGAGAAATTTGAATTATGAGATTTTTGTTGTTTTGAATTTGGCGCCCTGCTATTTCAATGGCTGTGGTCGAGTTGGGACGCTAGCGTCCCACATACACAAGAGAGGTTAACCAAGTTTAATTCTTCCCAAAGGGTCGTTAAAGTTGTAATTCAGACAACAACATGTTCTCACCATCACAAGTATATATACCCCACTTTGGGCAATCCTCCTCTCCAGTCCTTACATATTCTGGGTCAACAGGAAGAGGATAACAGGATACTAAACCCTTATTACTCCCTTCAGGGGATCTGACCTGACCTCAACCCCTCCTTATCTAATCCACAGATGTCCATCCGCTTCCCCTAAAGCAATCCTGTGATCTCCTCCCATCCACCCAGCACATTCCACAGCCACTGTCTTTCTACAGATCTCACTCCTTTATATACTCTGCGTCTGATCTATCATGTCTTTAATATCTCAATTTTCAAAGTTTAGCCCGAACCCAACAATAGTCATAAAGTTACACTCCCTTTCAGTCGGTCAACTTCAGTAAAACATACTATGGGAAAATACAATCATTCCCCATGCCGAACCAAACGGATACTAAATGAAACGGCCCCTGGCAGACCACCCAGACCTGACCCCGCAAGATGCGTCAGTTTTGTCAATTTATTCATTGTCTTTTGTTTGAAACACTCCTGTCAATGTTGAGTAAGGACGCACACCTAACTACGCATATAGAAGTAGGACTAGTCTACCTGGCCTGTGTGCAAATGTAGGCCTATAAATGTGCCCATTTGAGGATGTCTGATAGTATTTCTCAAAGAAATTTTTTCTTCACCTCAAACAGCAAGTAAACAAAGTCTAATCAAAATCAATTGCGTACGACAATAGTTCCTCAAATTATTTTCGTAAAACATTTCCACTCGGCATGAAAGGGAAAAAATGTAATTCTCTGATCCAGTGGAAATGTCATAAAATACCTGATAACTTCTTATCCTTTGCACAAATAGCCGACAGCTGTGTCTGTCCCGAACTCACTGGCGCGGGAAACTGAGGGCCCAGAACATTTTAGACAATGTCGCAAGCTTGCTATCACAAGTTTCGGAGGACATCATGGATGAATTCTAGAATATACTATATATCCAAGAATATACTATATAGCCTAGAAACCTGGTTAAACTACCATTGTGACATCATGGATGAATTCTAGAATATACTATATAGCCTAGAATTCTGTTTAAAACAATACTTTTGACCTCATGGATGGCTAGTCTTTGTATTCATAGTGTAGTGAATTCGGGGGATAGCCTGAAGGTTGCTACAATGGCTTTTCTCTATGAATTTGAGAGTGGTTACATTTCTCCAGCCCCCATCCCTCAGCTGTTTACCAAACCAAGTTTCTGAGCAGCCATTTTGTTGCGGTTTTAAAAAATCATTCCACCACTGTTTTGGTAATAAGAGAAATGTAACTACTTTCAAATTCATAGAGAGACCATCCATGATATCAACATTATAGTTTTAACCATGTTGAGGCGATACAGTGTTGGTTTACATTGTTTCTAAACATTGGAGTAAAAAAAGCTTATTTGGTGTTCTGATGGGGTAAACAGCTGAACTAAGCTCATGAGGCATGTGTTATATTCTTCAAGAATCAATGGCTATATATAAATAATTTAAAAGTCAATTGCATATTTCCCCCTTTAACGCCACACATCAGTTCAACAACTGCTGAGTTTGGTATTTAAGACAGTACTTACTAGTATTAATCAGGACGCTGTTTCTCAAAACCATCTTACGGCTAATTTCATCGTTGGATGCCTTAAGATGCGTTTGGGAAACCGGCCTCAGACATCCAGTTTCCTCCTCGTTCTCCTTTTTCGATGTAATCTCCCCTTCCTCCTCTTTCACTCCAAATACGGCATCATCCCCTTTCTCTTCCTCTTCTTTTACTGTAACATCCTCTTCCTCTTTCACTCTGAACGCGTCTTCCTCTTCTTTCACTGTAAGAGCCTCATCCTCTACTTCTTGTTTTACTGTGATATCCTCCTCTTCCTTCTCCTCTTTCACCGGAAAGATCAGAGCTTCTTTCTCCGTCCAGCAGATATTATCTTTGGCAGGAGAAGAGTAGCTTAGTGACCGCATGGTCGGGGATGTTAGCTAGCTAGGCTAATGCTAACTTAACCAGCCCGCCAGCTGACTAATAACAAGAACACCGTAAAATTAAATTACAAAATTACAAAATTATTAAATTATTAAATTAAATTAAATCGGATAACTAACTAGACGACAGAAGATGGTTTAAAACACAGTGGCTAATAAAAAAATGAAATCATCTAAAGAGCTTTATTGGTTCGTCTATTGTGTCCAGCAAGCTACCGAGGTGTCTGACTAACTATTGCTGCTGCTGAAAGAAGCGTTCCGTCCACTAAATTATACGTCACACCAACAGCGTCGCCTTAAATACCCACACCCCCAACTGCTGACTGGATTGGGTAGTTGAGTAAAATGTATATTTAATTTTCAGACAAAAAGTTAAAGGGTAGGAACCAGAGACGTCGCTAGAACTAAAATATTAATTAGCCCCCCCCCCCCCTGAATAAATCAATATCAGTCTATATATTTTTTCTGTGATTTATTTTTTTCGTCAACCATTCCATCGCATCTTAAACTTCTTACCGGGCCGGCACTAGGACCGGGGGAGGCTGCTGCTGCACTAGTGACTGTTAGCAAAGATGGCTGAAAGAAATACTTCGAGAGGGGAACCCCTACACAGAACTGAATCAAAGATGGTGGACAACAGTACTAAGATGGAAGCAAATGTAAGGGATTATAACGTCAAAACGAATCATGCAAAAACATGCACAGTTGACAGGAATGTTAGTTAATGTAGAGACAAACGATTATGCATTTTTTTAATCATAAAGTTCATTTCCAAAAATCGTGATTTAGCAAGCTAGCTGACTAGCTAACATTAGCCAGCTAGCTGACCCAGCTAACATTAGCCAGCTAGCTGACTAGCTTTATGGGTGTTGTGACATGAGTATGAAATTGTAATTCTGGTTGTTTTAAGGACTCCTGAAACAACCAGCAAACCAGGCTTTCGTTTTGTGTAACAGTGGATGTAAAGAATCTAGCTAGCTGAAGAATTTACTGCAAATTGAATGTACAATTTTGTAAGCTTGTCTTGCTGATATTTGCCATGCAGATAGATGAAATCACGTAGCTAGCTATGCTCTTGCTTATTGTGCAGTGGATGATTAAAATCCCTGTATGCCCATGGATGTGTAGCTAGCTATCTAGCCGATCTGTGTATGGACCCAAACGTTTGGTATACATATTAGTTCAGAACCTAGCTATGAACCTCAGCTATCATAGCCAGTTGTATCAACTTCAAAACAACCTGAATGACATTAATGAAGCCTATGGATTGAGTAGAATATAATATCATGTTGTGCCAAGGATGCAAGTCGTATATACATGTAGTTATTACCATGCATGAGATCCCCACATTGTAGCCTGTACATTTAATATATTCACTGATCATGTACTCTACCTTGGCAAATAAAGGTGCAGTTTAGGTATGAATGTCTTTGAGATGATTTTTCAGTCATATCCAATACCAGGAGTATCAAATTCCAGTCTTTGAATGATGCTGTGTCTGCATGTATGTATTACAATTATACACTTCAACAGTGTTTACCAATCTTGGTCCTGGGACATCAATGGTTACACATTGTAACTAATAGACTAGAAACAGGATTTAACTAGTTAATTCATATATACAGAAATATAATGTTAATAACAGAACACTACACTTCCTATGCATCATGTAAATACTCCAACACCGGTTCATCTCAACATCTAATGCCCTTCATCTGCATTGATCTGATAAACACAGGATAGGTGGAGTATTTCATCACGTTACACTTCATTTCAACCAGTAGAGAATGTGAAACGCTTTATTGAAAAGCTCATTATACAAGTGTTATAAATACAAGTTCAATCTGTACTTCAATGCACATCTGTTGTGCATTATAAAAACAGAGGAAGAAAGAGGAGGTGGAGAGAGAGGTGTAAAAGACAGAAAGGGAAAGAGGTAAGCACATAGGAGCAGGGAAGGCAGCACATGATTAATGAATCACAGTGCTACATAAATATTCTCTCAGTTCATCACAATTACATAATAGTGTCTCTAGTCGGCCCAAAGGTTATCTTAAAAGAGGGTGAGGTGGCGATGATGGGACTGGGGGTTGGCATCCTCTCACATCAAAACATATCTGCAGACGAGAGATAGATGGAGAGAGAGAGAGCATGTTTAAGCCTTGTGTTTTTATTTTTTATTCTAACATTGTTATTCATCAATCAGGAGGTGAAATGCAAAACTGTCCTGGGATCATTAACTCTGGGACTACTGCATCTCTCTGTATTTCAATGTAAAGCATCTCTTTAATAATACTTCCTGTATAATATAAACTGACCTGGGATCATTAACTCTGGGACTACTGCATCTCTCTGTATTTCAATGTAAAGCATCTCTTTAATAATACTTCCTGTATAATATAAACTGACCTGGGATCATTAACTCTGGGACTACTGCATCTCTGTCTGTATTTCAATGTAAAGCATCTCTTTAATAATACTTCCTGTTGACCTGACCAAGTGAGCTCTCACCTCTGATCATGCTGTGCCCTCTATGGAGCCAGTTCAGATGCAGGAGGGGTTCACCGACACAGCTGATATAACCTAGAGGATTTAGGGAGAAGGGGAGAGAGGGATGAAGTGAAGGAGAGAGACTGTTATTAGAAAATAAGGTGGTTAAAGAGACAGTGTTCAACAGGAATCTGTGTGTGGCCTCACCTGGTGTCCACACCACACTAAGTGGCTGCAGAGTACTTTATGCTGAAAAACATGAACGGGCCCACAAGGACAAACAATATAGCGTAGTTATAGAAATAATGAAGTGTCTTACTATTCTCCATGGTTGGCCCTCTTGCCTATTCTTTGAAGGTAGAAGGAGCTACAGTTATACACCTGAGCCTGCTTACTGCACAACACAATCCATAAATCAGATTGATACATGAGTGTGTAGGTGTGGGTTATAGGGTGTCTAATTGTTCTACATTTTTTCAATTTGGGTGATTTAAAATAGCCTGTTTTGTTTTTGCACAGACATCACACCCTTACCTAAACAGCACCCTCACATGAGAAGTAGAAATCAAAGGGAGAGAAAATGTGAATTGAATAACTGCAGTTGACATAGCTAAGTAAATGGAAGAATAATCTTATTGCAATGTGAATGGCTCTTAAAAGAGCCTTTGGTTGTGCATAGTGTAGTCTATGGTGTTGCCAGGGAACAGCACCCTCTTTGAAGAAGTAGGAGGTGAAGATCTCCTGCACACGGATTGCCTCTCTTGCTGCGTTGTTGGACCCCATCCTTGAAACATCCTGCAGAGCAGCAGACTTCTCCTCTGGGACACGGCGGCGAGCTGCAGATCCCCTCCTGGTCCTCGTGTCCATCCTCATGAAGTTACGCAGGACACAGGTAGCCTTCACACATCTGAATTCCTCCAGGAGGCAGTCCCAGATGACCCTGGTCACCCAACCTTGCAGTGCCTTACACGGTAACTGTAGGCAATCGTTTTGAAGGAATCTCCAGTTACAAGGTATCTGTAGGAATATGGAAGACAATATAATTATTAGACTGTTACATCACCAGGTCATTGTGGATTTCTAAAGTATAATATTCCTGATAACAAATCATGATAACATTGGATTGATAGATGCATGGGCACACATATGTACATGTGTAGCATGTGACAATAACAGGATCATATCAAGGATGACATCACAAATGAATACATAAATACCACTTGAAGCTTGATGATGAGTTGATCATTTGAATCAGCTGTGCAGTGCTAAGGCAACAACAACAATGTGCCTCTTTGAGTCCCCAGGACTGAGAACCACTGCTCTTCATTGGGACCTCTTCATATGTAGATTCGCTTTCATAGCGCTCTTTATCTGAGGACAGAAAACCTCACAAGAAACACACTTTATTATAGTCAAATTACACCACACTGAATATTATGTTACTATTATCTCCGTCCTCACTTCTAGGGACAGGAACTACACAAAAGTACCTGCCCTATCCAGAATAGCCTCCTCTCTCACTGACAGTTGGGGCTGCTATCCTTTCACCCTCCTCCATGGCTGTTAGCTAGCTACCTACAAATGCATTTGGAGTTTTTTTACAGTGATAAATACATCAAGATAGCTAGCTAATATGAAGTTAGGTAGCTGGTGATATTTAATCCACTTAGCTATCTATCTATACAGTATTTGAAGTTGGTTAGATAGCTAGCTAGCCAACTAGCTAGCTCATTAGAGTTAGCCTGTGCACTGTAGCTAGTAAGCTAATAATAAAAAATAAAAAATTACATTTCCAAAATCTATTTCCTTACTTGAATAGGTTCTCCCAGCCACGTGGACAACTGGAAACAGGGCAGCAACGTTTGTCACCAGAGCGTTTTAAAGGATATTACTATTGAACTATGTACCCATTTAATAACCAGACCTTCATACAAAAACTTGCTCTGCTGAATTCTTGACGGAGTCACAACGGGCGGCCTAAGCGGCATCTAGTCCATCTGCTGACTGGACGCAGTTCAGTAAAATGTATATTTTATTTTCAGACAAAAAGTTGAAGTGTAGGAAGCATGAGTTTTTACTCACCAGTGTAACAACACAGTGTGGTTAAAGACTTAGTAACTTAGTTGTAAGTACGAACAGTTATGTTTTTGTTTTAAATTTACAAAATTAAAATTACAAATTTACATTTTAAATGTTTCCTTCACTCATGTATTACAATTGATTTTTTAGGGGTGTAGGGTGGAAGCTGTCTCCGCGTAACAGGGAATTCCTGTCCGTCGGCTTCCTGTATAGGTCTGTGCTAAAGCCACACCCCTCCCTCTTAATAAAAATGTCCAGATAACTTGTTTCATGCGCATCAAAGGTGAGGGTGAATTTCAGATGTTCACTGCTTGTATTGATGAAGGAGTGGAATCGATGAAGTTCCTCTGCTGTCCCCTGGAATAGAAGGAACACGTCATCAATGAAGACTTGTTCAGAGCCTGATGAGGTGCTAGAATGGATTGTTAGGGCTGACAATCACATTCTTCTCTAACAACCCCACACACAGATTGGCATAATTAGATGCTATTTGTTAAACTCCAATGACCATAATGCACTGCGTACCTACTTGTCTTGTCTGTGTTTCTTTTACACCTGCTACGTAAAAGAGACGGAAGAATGCACAATGGTCAATGCTATCCGGGATCCTTGGGACATCTCTACCCTAAACCCTGACCGTAACCATTTTAAATGTCAACTTCAACGGGCTAGGGACGTCCCAAGGATGTATCTCTACCTGAAAATACATGATCTAAGTGATTGATAGTTGGTATTCAGCAGTCATAAAGCCTTATTAACTTTAATGAACTACCAAAATAGTGATTTTGTCAGACAGCAGCTCTACACTTTATTGACTGACTGATCCATTCATCCTTCCATCCCTCCTCAGCCTTCCTCTCCTCTGAAGACCCAGTGAGGGTGGAGCTCAGTCAGAGAGCTGTTGAGGGACTGGTTAGGAAGAACACTTCTACAGAGAGGTGAGAGGTCACACATGGTTTAGATGGTAAATATTTATGTCCCCTTAGTGGTTCATCACGTCAGCTAAAGGGAATACGTTCCATCATCCATGTTTATTTACATTAGTGCAAATTGGCCACTGATATTGGTGTAATTTCTCACCCCTTTTGGCTGTATGAAAGTTAATTTTCCCTCAGGCACACACATTTGTTCTTTAATATTATGAAGGTAATTTGTGTCAAATGTACTTTTCCCCACTCATTCACATTGCTTATGCATATTCAGTGGCCTGACTGCATCCAGACTATGTCAAAGGCCCATCCTGGTAGATCTGAACCTAATGCAGCTTGTCGTGATCAGATGACAGAAGTCACATTTAGGTGCCAGGTGTAACTGAGGCCATAGATGCTCCATATACATTACTTTGAGTGTTTTATATAATATGACTAAATGCATTTCTGTGTTGCAGGGGCAGTCAAGAAATGCAACGCAAGGCCACAGAACATGACATCAAATCAAATCAAGTTTATTTTATATAGCCCTTCGTACATCAGCTAATATCTCGAAGTGCTGTACAGAAACCCAGCCTAAAACCCCAAACAGCAAGCAATGCAGGTGTAGAAGCACGGTGGCTAGGAAAAACTCCCTAGAAAGGCCAAAACCTAGGAAGAAACCGAGAGAGGAACCAGGCTATGAGGGGTGGCCAGTCCTCTTCTGGCTGTGCTGGGTGGAGATTATAACAGAACTATGCCAAGATGTTCATAAGCAGAGCTGTGGGAGACCACCTCAAGCCCCTGGTAGAGCCGGGGGTGGTGTTTACCACTCCACCAGCAGAGCTGTGGGAGACCACCTCGAGCCCCTGATAGAGCGGGGGTGGTGTTTACCACTCCACTATCAGAGCTGTGGGAGACCACCTCAAGCCCCTGGTAGAGCCGGGGGGGGGTGTTTACCACTCCACTATCAGAGCTGTGGGAGACCACCTCAAGCCCTTGGTAGAGCCGGGGGTGGTGTTTACCACTCCACCAGCAGAGCTGTGGGAGACCACCTCAAGCCCCTGGTAGAGCCGGGGGTGGTGTTTACCACTCCACCAGCAGAGCTGTGGGAGACCACCTCAAGCCCCTGGTAGAGCCGGGGGTGGTGTTTACCACTCCACCAGCAGAGCTGTGGGAGACCACCTCGAGCCCCTGGTAGAGCCGGGGGTGGTGTTTACCACTCCACCACGCCTTCAGCAGGCTTGAAAAGTGGGATTGATACTGATTTTCATACTAAGATGGACCAAGAGTCTGTTGATAGGTCAGTCATTGGGTTCATTTGTTGAAATCAAATCAAGCTTTATTTATACAGCACATTTCAGACGGATTCAACACAATGGCTTCACAGGAGAAAACAATGAAAATAAACAGAAATATTTAGTGCACAAAAATAACAGGATAAAAAAACAGAAGATTAACAACTTAAAGACCAATGAGCATTCTAAGGAAATGCCATTGATTAAAACACTAATTGGATGCAATATCCAACCCAAAATATAAGCTTGTTTTTTAGGAGGGGTTCTCAAAGACACTATGGGGGTGTGCTCTGAAAGTTGACTAGTAACAACAACTGGGACCTAAACGACACCAACCACGAGAGCCACTACATCTGCCCAAGAAGAGGAAAACAAAAGAAAAACCCACAACAAACTTAAAGACAGGAAGCAAACCAAAAAGGTGGAGCAACTAAAGGTGTTGACTTAATTTCAACGTACTTACAGCCTAAACACATGGACGCAGTATAACCTTCCCACATCTATCAAGACAACTGGAGCACTGGGCCAGACACTCTTAAATAGAACCTGGACCAGCTCAGGTGAAACACCTTCCCACTAATGAGATGGACAAGCCAGCACAGGTGTAACACATACTGACTAACGAGGTAACACCAATCAGTGCGTCCTACGTGCTAACGAGCTACACGTGCTAACGAGCTACACGTGCTAACGAGCTACACGTGCTAACGAGCTACACGTGCTAACGAGCTACACGTGCTAACGAGCTACACGTGCTAACGAGCTACACGTGCTAACGAGCTACACGTGCTAACGAGCTACACGTGCTAACGAGCTACACGTGCTAACGAGCTACACGTGCTAACGAGCTACACGTGCTAACGAGCTACACGTGCTAAAGTCCAACCTCAAAACATAAATGAAAAAAATATATACAATCATATAAAAAAATATATTTTACTTTCTACTAACTATAACTCACTAGCTTCTAGAACTCTCGTCTTCCTAAAACCCACTAGCTTCTAGAACTCTCATCACCTTGGAACAAACAAAACTCAAATCAAATTGTATTAGTCATGATTTCAAGAGCTCCTGCAATATCCCGAGCTTCTCTTTTCAGGGTTCACTCGATAGGCATGTTGTTGGATTGGGGCCCAGTCCCCAATGTCATGCTCTAGTACATTTGGGTTGGTACATCTGAGAATGATCCCTGATATTCTAAAAGCAGGATAACAATTTCAATATAATAGTACCCAAAAATTGTCAGTTGGTTGCATAAATAATTATGATTACTAAATGTAACATGAATTGTAAATATCAAAAGCAAATGTACACCCCTTTGTTAATATGTGTTGGCAATAATTAACTTAATGGTGAGGCATGGAATAATAAAACATGTATCTTTTGTCAGGCTGAATGTTTGAATATATGAGGTGATTTGAGTCATGCTTCTTCAGTAGTGGAATAAAGACAATTAGCACTTGAATGTAGTCAATAAATACTGGAGTGATGTAGGATTGTTAATAAAATTGATTATAGACCAATTTATTATACTGCGTCCATGTGTTTAGGCTGTAAGTACGTTGAAATTAAGTTGTTTTCAAGTAATTTAAAAAACGACCCGAAAATACATATTTTTTTACTTTCACTTTCAACCGAACATATTGGACTTCGGGGATAGTCTTCTTTTCAACGTCTTTTCAATGACATTTTGCTAAGTGGGAATAGCGCAATGTCAAAACACAGTTTTAACGTGTCCAAATCAATAACCAATATGCAGAAACAGTTTGGGATATATTGAAAACCTAAACATTTTGAAGTGTTGCATTTTGATTCAAGTGGGTCACCAAAGTGGTAAGTGTAACACAACTCTATTTTTGTTAGTCACATTTTGTTAAATCTCATAAATAGTACTCTTTCAATTCAGAGCCTGGATTTCCCCCTGAGGCTAATATCCATATCATGTTGAAATCAATAGAACAGGGGACAAACATTTAGGGTTCTACATTGTGACATCATTAAAATACTCATACTACAATGTTAAAACATTCTACATTGTGACATCATTAAAATACTCCTTCTACAATGTTAAAACATTCTAAATTGTGACATCATTAAAATACTCCTTCTACAATGTTAAAACATTCTACATTGTGACATCATTAAAATACTCCTACTACAATGTTAAAAAATTCTACATTGTGACATCATTAGAATACTGCTACTACAATGTTAAAACATTCTATATTTTGACGTTACTAAAATACTTCCACAAAATTAAAAACATTATTTCATTGATATCATGAAACAACAACATGTATTTTCAGATGTTGAATCCGAGATCTTTTATCAGATTATCTCTGGGCACAGCTATACATTACAGCTATAAGGTTTCTGTCCTGTGTGTGTTCTCTGGTGTCGAATCAGATGGCTTGATGTAGTAAAACTCCTCTCACATTGATCACAGCTATGAAGCTTCTCTCCTGTGTGTGTTCTCTGGTGTATAGTTAGATGGCGAAATCTGGTAAATCTCTTCCCACATTGGTCACAGACAAAATATTTCTCTAATGTGTGTGTTCTCTGGTGTAAAGTTTGATTGTTAGATCTGGCAAATCTTTTCCTACATTGAACACAGCTATAAGGTTTCTCCCCTGTGTGTGTTCTCTGGTGTGACATCAGGCGTTTTAGCTGAGTAAAACTCTTTCCACATTGATCACAGCTATAAGGTTTCTCTCCTGTGTGTGTTCTCTGGTGTACTATCAGGCCTTTTAGCTGAGTAAAACTCTTTCCACATTGATCACAGCTATAAGGTTTCTCTCCTGTGTGTGTTCTCTGGTGTGATTTCAGACTGCTAGATGTAGTTAAACTCTTCCCACATTGATCACAGATATAAGGTTTCTCTCCTGTGTGTGTTCTCTGGTGTACAGTCAGAGAGCTAGATATAGTAAAACTCTTCCCACATTGATCACAGCTATAAGATTTCTCTCCTGTGTGTGTTCTCTGGTGTATTTGAAGTTCTGATGAAGATGTGCAACCTTTCCCACAGTCAGAGCAGAACTGAGATTTCTTCCCTGTGGGTCTCTGCTGGTGTTTCTTGAGGTGTTTTGATGTGGAGAGACTCTTCTCTGCCTCTTCAGCATCATGAGGTTGTTGAGGCTCCCCAGAGGATCCACGATAGTCTAGTCTCTCTCCTGTGTGAACAACAAAGTCAGACAGATGATTAAAGGCACACAACAGCAGAAATCCACAGTTAATTTGAGGTAAAAGGTGATGCCAGGAGTGTACCCATGAAGTTGTACAACAATTGACGTCTGTTAAATTTGACAATTAATAATTGACAGTCAAGATAGCAACAATAGTCATATTTTGTCTTGTTTCCACATTAGTGGTAACCAGAAATAACCAGAAATAAGTTATTGAAGTTGTTGAAATCCTAAGCAGAAAATGAGCAAGAATAGTCATATTTGGTCTTGTTTTCACATTAGTAGTAACATCTAAGATTGTAGACTAGAAATAAGTTATTCATGTTGTTGAAACTCTAAGCAGTGTGCCAGATGACTTTTGGTCTACAATATAGGCCCCTTTCTGTGTTTGCTAAAATTGCGGCACGAGGGCGATGCAGACACAATTTGATTGTAGAAACTCCTCCCTGCTAATGAGGAAACCACTAGTTATGGATGTAGTATATCTGGTAATGAGGAAACCACTAGTTATGGATGTAGAGGAAACCACTAGTTATGGATGTAGTATATCTGGTAATGAGGAAACCACTAGTTATGGATGTAGTATATCTGGTAATGAGGAAACCACTAGTTATGGATGTAGTATATCTGGTAATGAGGAAACCACTAGTTATGGATGTAGTATATCTGGTAATGAGGAAACCACTAGTTATGGATGTAGTATATCTGCTAATGAGGAAACCACTAGTTATGGATGTAGTATATCTGGTAATGAGGAAACCACTAGTTATGGATGTAGTATATCTGGTAATGAGGAAACCACTAGTTATGGATGTAGTATATCTGGTAATGAGGAAACCACTAGTTATGGATGTAGTATATCAAGTAATGAGGAAACCACTAGTTATGGATGTAGTATATCTGGTAATGAGGAAACCACTAGTTATGGATGTAGTATATCAAGTAATGAGGAAACCACTAGTTATGGATGTAGTATATCTGCTAATGAGGAAACCACTAGTTATGGATGTAGTATATCTGCTAATGAGGAAACCACTAGTTATGGATGTAGTATATCTGGTAATGAGGAAACCACTAGTTATGGATGTAGTATATCTGCTAATGAGGAAACCACTAGTTATGGATGTAGTATATCTGGTAATGAGGAAACCACTAGTTACGGATGTAGTATATCTGGTAATGAGGAAACCACTAGTTATGGATGTAGTATATCTGGTAATGAGGAAACCACTAGTTATGGATGTAGTATATCTAGTAATGAGGAAACCACTAGTTAGGGATGTAGTATATCTAGTAATGAGGAAACCACTAGTTATGGATGTAGTATATCTGGTAATGAGGAAACCACTAGTTATGGATGTAGTATATCTGCTAATGAGGAAACCACTAGTTATGGATGTAGTATATCTGGTAATGAGGAAACCACTAGTTATGGATGTAGTATATCTGGTAATGAGGAAACCACTAGTTATGGATGTAGTATATCTGGTAATGAGGAAACCACTAGTTATGGATGTAGTATATCTGGTTGTAGAAACTCCTTCCCGCTAGTGAGGATAATAGTTATAGCAAAGATTTTAGTTTTTCACAAAGTATTCTGAATGTGAATGGGTGAAAACTCAGGGGAGTAGCCTCCATTTCCAGGTTGCTTATGAGTGCATTTCACACTACTTTGGATTATAATTGTAAGGCTCGTTTGAATGTCCTGCTTAATATAATGTTTGTGTGATCATCGCAAATCAACCGCTTTGTACTTAAAAAAACCTTCAACCAGTAAAATGCTCTTTGTCTTTTCCATCAGCCTGACAATGAGGGTTTGTACACTGTTTGCCAAATTGTCCCATAACTTCACCTAACAATAACATAACAATACTGTAGGACCCATAACTTCACCTAACAACAAATAAAGGAAAATAGCTCTGTGTGTTGTACAATAGCCTATCCATCAAGGAACAGTTCTCTACACATTATGAGCAAAGTATCTCTGTGTGAAAACAGACTAACGAGACCCTACAGTAAATCAAGCAGACAATAACATTATAAACACCAATTTGTTAGGGATGTTGGATCCAACGTGGAGCACGGCATAACTGTCTTTACCAGAGTAATGAATGAAGAAGCAC
The DNA here is from genome assembly GCF_016432855.1 of Salvelinus namaycush. Taxonomy (NCBI): domain Eukaryota; kingdom Metazoa; phylum Chordata; class Actinopteri; order Salmoniformes; family Salmonidae; genus Salvelinus; species Salvelinus namaycush. Next base: position 265,838 of record NW_024061475.1, read on the forward strand.
TTTGGTTGTTGTTGCATGTCGTGATGTTTGTCATTTGACTGTCATTCAGAAAATGATTTCCTGGATCAGCTGATGATAGTTGAACATGTGACTAACTAAACAGCTACAGTATTAAGAATGATGTGTAATTTTTTATTTTATTTTTTTATTTCACCTTTATTTAACCAGGTAGGCTAGTTGAGAACAAGTTCTCATTTGCAACTGCGACCTGGCCAAGATAAAGCATAGCAGTGTGAACAGACAACAACACAGAGTTACACATGGAGTAAACAATAAACAAGTCAATAACATGGTAGAAAAAAAAAGAGAATCTATATACAATGTGTGCAAAAGGCATGAGGTAGGCAATAAATCGAATAATTACAATTTAGCAGATTAACACTGGAGTGATAAATCATCAGATGATCATGTGCAAGAAGAGATACTGGTGTGCAAAAGAGCAGAAAAGTAAATAAATAAAAGCAGTATGGGGGGTGAGGTAGGTAAATTGGGTGGGTAGTTTACAGATGGACTATGTACAGCTGCAGCGATCGGTTAGCTGCTCGGATAGCAGATTTTTAAAGTTGTTGAGGGAGATAAAAGTCTCCAACTTCAGAGATTTTTGCAATTCGTTCCAGTCGCAGGCAGCAGAGAACTGGAAGGAAAGGCGTCCAAATGAGGTTTTGGCTTTAGGGATGATCAGTGAGATACACCTGCTGGAGCGCGTGCTACGGGTGGGTGTAGCCATCGTGACCAGTGAACTGAGATAAGGCGGCACTTTACCTAGCATAGCCTTGTAGATGACCTGGAGCCAGTGGGTCTGACGACGAACATGTAGCGAGGGCCAGCCGACTAGGGCATACAGGTCGCAGTGGTGGGTCGTATAAGGTGCTTTAGTAACAAAACGGATGGCACTGTGATAAACTGCATCCAGTTTGCTGAGTAGAGTATTGGAAGCTATTTTGTAGATGACATCGCCGAAGTCGAGGATCGGTAGGATAGTCAGTTTTACTAGGGTAAGTTTGGCGGCGTGAGTGAAGGAGGCTTTGTTGCGGAATAGAAAGCCGACTCTAGATTTGATTTTGGATTGGAGATGTTTGATATGAATCTGGAAGGAGAGTTTGCAGTCTAGCCAGACACCTAGGTACTTATAGATGTCCACATATTCTAGGTCGGAACCGTCCAGGGTGGTGATGCTAGTCGGGCGTGCGGGTGCAGGCAGCGAACGGTTGAAAAGCATGCATTTGGTTTTACTAGCGTTTAAGAGCAGTTGGAGGCCACGGAAGGAGTGTTGTATGGCATTGAAGCTCGTTTGGAGGTTAGATAGCACAGTGTCCAAGGAAGGGCCGGAAGTATACAGAATGGTGTCGTCTGCGTAGAGGTGGATCAGGGAATCGCCCGCAGCAAGAGCAACATCATTGATGTATACAGAGAAAAGAGTCGGCCCGAGAATTGAACCCTGTGGTACCCCCATAGAGACTGCCAGAGGACCGGACAACATGCCCTCCGATTTGACACACTGAACTCTGTCTGCAAAGTAGTTGGTGAACCAGGCAAGGCAGTCATTAGAAAAACCGAGGCTACTGAGTCTGCCGATAAGAATATGGTGATTGACAGAGTCGAAAGCCTTGGCCAGGTCGATGAAGACGGCTGCACAGTAATGTCTTTTATCGATGGCGGTTATGATATCGTTTAGTACCTTGAGCGTGGCTGAGGTGCACCCGTGACCGGCTCGGAAACCGGATTGCACAGCGGAGAAGGTACGGTGGGATTCGAGATGGTCAGTGATCTGTTTGTTGACTTGGCTTTCGAAGACCTTAGATAGGCAGGGCAGGATGGATATAGGTCTGTAACAGTTTGGGTCCAGGGTGTCTCCCCCTTTGAAGAGGGGGATGACCGCGGCAGCTTTCCAATCCTTGGGGATCTCAGATGATACGAAGGAGAGGTTGAACAGGCTGGTAATAGGGGGTGCGACAATGGCGGCGGACAGTTTCAGAAATAGGGGGTCCAGATTGTCAGGCCCAGCTGATTTGTATGGGTCCAGGTTTTCCAGCTCTTTCAGAACATCTGCTATCTGGATATGGGTAAAGGAGAAGCTGGGGAGGCTTGGGCGAGTAGCAGCGGGGGGGGCGGGGCTGTTGGCCAAGGTTGGAGTCGCCAGGAGGAAGGCATGGCCAGCCATTGAGAAATGTTTGTTGAAGTTTTCGATTATCACGGACTTATCAGTGTTGACCGTGTTACCTAGCCTCAGTGCAGTGGGCAGCTGGGAGGAGGTGCTCTTGTTTTCCATGGACTTTACAGTATCCCAGAACTTTTTGGAGTTAGAGCTACAGGATGCAAATTTCTGCTTGAAAAAGCTGGCCTTTGCTTTCCTGACTGACTGCGTGTATTGGTTCCTGACTTCCCTGAACAGTTGCATATCGCGGGGGCTCTTCGATGCTATTGCAGTTCGCCACAGGATGTTTTTGTGCTGGTCGAGGGCAGTCAGGTCTGGAGTGAACCAAGGGCTATATCTGTTCTTGGTTCTGCATTTTTTGAACGGAGCATGCTTGTCTAATATGGTGAGGAAGTAACTTTTAAAGAATGACCAGGCATCCTCAACTGACGGGATGAGGTCAATATCCTTCCAGGGTACCCGGGCCAGGTCGATTAGAAAGGCCTGCTCGCAGAAGTGTTTTAGGGAGCGTTTGACAGTGATGAGGGGTGGTCGTTTGACCGCGGACCCGTGGCGGATACAGGCAATGAGGCAGTGATCGCTGAGATCTTGACTGAAGACAGCAGAGGTGTATTTGGAGGGCAAGTTGGTCAGGATAATGTCTATTAGGGTGCCCATGTTTACGGATTTAGGGTTGTACCTGGTGGGTTCCTTGATGATTTGTGTGAGATTGAGGGCATCAAGCTTAGATTGTAGGACTGCCGGGGTGTTAAGCATATCCCAGTTTAGGTCACCTAACAGAACAAACTCTGAAGCTAGATGGGGAGCGATCAATTCACAGATGGTGTCCAGGGCACAGCTGGGAGCTGAGGGGGGTCGGTAGCAGGCGGCAACAGTGAGAGACTTATTTCTGGAGAGATTAATTTTTAAAATTAGAAGTTCGAACTGTTTGGGCATAGACCTGGAAAGTATGACAGAACTTTGCAGGCTATCTCTGCAGTAGATTGCAACTCCTCCCCCTTTGGCAGTTCTATCTTGACGGAAAGTGTTATAGTTGGGTATGGAAATCTCAGAATTTTTGGTGGCCTTCCTAAGCCAGGATTCGGACACGGCAAGGACATCAGGGTTGGCAGAGTGTGCTAAAGCGGTGAGTAAGGCAAACTTAGGGAGGAGGCTTCTGATGTTGACATGCATGAGGCCAAGGCTTTTTCGATCACAGAAGTCAACAAATGAGGGTGACTGGGGACATGCAGGGCCTGGGTTTACCTCCACATCACCCGAGGAACAGAGGAGTAGTAGGATGAGGGTGCGGCTAAAGGCTATCAAAACTGGTCGCCTAGAGCGTTGGGGACAAGGAATAAAAGGAGCAGATTTATGGGCGTGGTAGAATAGATTCTGGGCATAATGTGCAGACAGGGGTATGGTGGGGCACGGGTACAGCGGAGGCAAGCCCAGGCACTGGGTGATGATAAGAGAGGTTGTATCTCTGGACATGCTGGTCTCAATGGGTGAGGTCACCGCATGTGTGGGGGGTGGGACAAAGGAGGTATCAGAGGTACGGAGAGTGGAACTACGGGGTCCATTGCAAACCAAAACAATGATAACTAGCCTGAACAACAGTATGCAAGGCATATTGATATTTGAGAGAGACATACAATAAGGCATAAAGTGATTGCAGGTCTTGATTGGGAGAGCTAGCTAAAACAACAGGTAAGATAACAGCAGCTAGTCCACTAACACAGCAACAACAGGTAAAAATGGCGACGACTAGGCAGAGAGGGTCGGATTAACTACACACAGATCCTGAGTTAAAGCACAGAGCCGACAGATAAAACACAAATAAACAGAATGGAGTACCGTGAATTAATGGACAGTCAAGCAGGCATCAGCTATGTAGTCAAGTGATCATAGTGTCCAGGGGGCAGCCGTAGATGGAGCAGGGAGGCCTCCACTAAGCTAGCACGCGGCGTTTAAAGTTAGTAGCCCGGGGGTGGTCTGCTCAGACGGAGGGGGTCTGCTCAGACGGAGGCCGGTTGAGGGCACAGCGGATGGGGTATTCGTCTGCAGACCAGACGTGGTCGTGTCGACAGAGAATCCAAGCCGGATGGCGATGGCGAAAGAGAGGTTGTGAGTTGTAGAATTGTGTTTGCTAACTGGTGCTAGCTTCGTGGCAGTGGCGCTAGCTGCGCTAGCTGCAAGCTAGCTGTGAGGATCAGAAGTAGTGGCTCAGGGATTACGGCAGGAATCCGGCGTTGTTGTCGAGAGACAGTCCGATGCTGGTAAATTGGTGAGTAATATCCAGGCTAATAACAGGGCTGGTGTCTGTGCAGAAGGTAAAAGCTGCTAGCAGCGGCAAAAAATGGCTAAATTAGCTTGTAGCTGATTAGCTGGTTAGCTACTGGGGGTTCTTGAAAGTGTTCCAAAGTTAAAAAATAATAGCGATAAATTATTGAAGAACCGCGTTAATGACAGTATCCATTTGGGTGTTGTCAATAAAGTTAAGGTGGCTCTCGGTTAGAACCATTGGATTTTGCAAACTCTGAAATGATTTGGAATTTCTGTGCCCATGAAAACTGTTTTCCCAGCGTTATATAAATCTTCTTCTCAATAGGGGTGCGCCATTTCGACTTTGTAAAAATTAGTTCCCAAATTAAACTGCCTCGTACTCAATTCTTGCTCGTACAATATGCATATTATTATTACTATTGGATAGAAAACACTCTCTAGTTTCTAAAACCGTTTGAATTATTTCTCTGAGTGAAACAGAACTCATTCTGCAGCACACTTCCTGTCAGGAAGTGAGATTTCTGAAATCGAGGTCTCTGTTTTAGGGTCAGTTTATAAATTCCCATGTAAGCTATGGGGCTACATGCACTGCATACGCCTTCCTCTAGATGTCAGTAAGCGGTGAGAATTTGAATGGAGTGGATTGCACCATCTGGGGCACTATGAAAGCCCGTGGAACGGAAGGTCCGACCTTTTCAACGGGGGGCCTGACGCAGGAGGGACATCACCATGGCGTCTTGAAAAGCTTTTGTTTTAGCAGTTCTATATCTCCGGCTCTGATTTAATTAGATTTTTGTCTTAAAAACTTCATAAGGTAGTTAATTTAAACCGACTTATAGCAGTTTATATCAGTTTATTGCGATTTTCTGGGATTTCTTTGTCACGCGCTTTCGCGAGTTGGACACCTCTCCGGCACATGGCTAGCGTTAGCTGCTATTTCTACAGGAGAAGAGGACATCTTTCAACCAAAAGACGATTGTTCTGGAGAAAGGACACCTTGCCCAAGATTCTGATGGAAGCTCAGCAAATAGTAAGAAGTCTTTATGCTGTTAATCCGTATTTATGTTGACAAATGTTAACTTCTTATGGCTGCAGGGGAAAGTGTTGAGTAGCCAGTGAAATCGCGCCCATTTCAAACGGCCTCCTGCTCAATTCTTGCTCGTACAATATGGATATTATTATTAATATTGGATAGAAAACACTCTCTAGTTTCTAAAACCGTTGGAATTATTTCTCTGAGTGAAACAGAATTCATTTGGCAGCATTTTCCCTGACCAGGAAGTGAAATGTCAGAAATATATGCTCTCTTCAACTTGATGCCTATACATGGTCATGACACTTAGGAGTCTAATTACACTCCATACGCCTTCCTCTTGGTGTCAAGAGGATGTGAGAGAAGAAATTTTCTGTTCATCTTGGTCTGGGGTGGTATAAAAGCTATTTCTTTGACGTGACCGTCCACTTCCAGTAATCTGAAGCGCGCGACTTGGAAGTGCGATTGCCTTCTGTTTTGCTGCCGTAATGGATGACAACTATCTCCGACTCGGATATTTTTTGATACATGTGACCATATCATCGTAATGTATGTTTTTTCAATATAGTTTAATCAGATTATTGAAATTTTTTCGGGAGTTTTGCCGTGTTGCGTTCTCTGACTGTGTTTACGTTGAAGAGTTCCGTGCCACTCGGCTAGTGCCAATGCTAAGTGAAGAGGGAAATTTGCCGTTCTGAATCCAAACAACGACTCATCTGGACAGAGGACACCTTGTTCAACATTCTGATGAAAGATCAGCAAAAGTAAGACCCATTTTATGATGTTATTTCATATATCTGTCGTGCATGTCAACTGGTCGTGGGCGCCCAAGTGTTTCTGGCTATTGTGGCTATGCTAATATAGCGCTACATTTTGTTTTCGCTGTAAAACATTTAATAAATCGGAAATATTGTCTGGAATCACAAGATGCCTGTCTTTCAATTGCTGCACACTATGTATTTTTCTGAAATGTTTTATGATGAGTAATTAGGTATTTGACGTTGGTGTCTGTAAATATTATGGCTGCTTTCGGTGCAATTTCTGATTGTAGCTGAAATGTAAACTATGGTTTATACCTGAAATATGCAAATGTTTCTAACAAAACATATGCTATACAATAAATATGTTATCAGACTGTCATCTGATGAAGTTGTTTCTTGGTTAGTGGCTATTTATATCTCTATTTGGTCGAATTTGTGATAGCTACCTATGCAGGAAAAAAATGGTGGAGTAAAAAAAGTGGTGTCTTTTGCTAACGTGGTTAGCTAATAGATTTACATATTGTGTCTTCCCTGTAAAACATTTTAAAAATCAGAAATGATGGCTGGATTCACAAGATGTGTATCTTTCATCTGGTGTCCTGGACTTGTGATTTAATGATATTTAGATGCTAGTATTTACTTGTGACGCTATGCTAGGCTATGCTAGTCAGCTTTTTTACTGATGGGGGTGCTCAAGGGTTCCGGGATTGGGAGGAATTAAAGGATTTACAAGGAGATATATAAGGAGACACTAAATGTTACGTAGGTAGAGTGCATTTCAGAGATCTGAATAAAAAAAACTGTACTAACAGGACAATAACCTAAACCACAAGGCCAAATCTACAGTGGAGGAGCTTACCAAGATGACATTGAATGTTCCTGAGTGGCCTAGTTACATTTTGGACTTAAATCATCTTTAAAATCTATGGAAAGACTTGAAAATGGCTTTGTAGCAATGATCAACAACCAACTTGACAGAAGAGGAAGGATTTTAAAAAGAATAATGAATATTCACATGAAGAGCAGTCTCCTATTGGATGACATCACAACTTCCCATCAAGCCAACTCCTTGAAGGCCTTACTATGACATCACTCACTCCTTCTAGTTTGCAGTTGTCTAAAAAAACACTATTTTGCTCAAAAATGTATTTGTTTCCCTTTAGTGTGTTTATACTTTACTGTATTTATATATCACTTTTCAACAGGAAAAGTTAAAATCACTGGAGGACGTCATGAACAATACAGTGTGTGCAAATGGAGTACAGAGGCAATAAAGGCAATAAATAGGCTGTAGTAGCAAAGTAATTACAATTTAGCATTAACACTGGAGTGATAGATGTGCAGATGATGTGCAGATGATGATGTGCAAGTAGAAATACTGGTGTGAGCAAAAAAAGTTAATAAAAACATGGGGATGAGGTAGGCAGTTGTATGAGCTATTTACAGATGGGCTCTGTACAGCTGCAGCGATCGGTAAGCTGCTCAGATAGCTGATGCTTAAAGTTAGTGAGGGAGATATAAGTCTCCAACTTCAGCGATTTTTGCAATTCGATCCAGTCATTGGCAGCAGAGAACTGGAAGGAAAGGCGGCCAAAGTAGGTTTTTGGCTTTGGGGATGACCAGTGAGATATACTTCCTGGAGCGCGTGCTATGGGTGTGTGTTGCTATGGTGACCAGTGATCTGAGTTAAGGCAGCCTAGCAAAGACTTATAGATGACCTGGAGCCAGTTGGTTTGGCGATGAATATGTAGCGAGGGCCAGCCGACGAGAGCAGTGGTATATGGGGCTTTAGTGACAAAACGGATGGCACTGTGATAGACTGCATCCAGTTTACTGAGTAGAGTGTTGGAGGCTATTTTATAGGTGACATCACCAAAGTCGAGGATCGGTAGGATGGTCAGTTTTACGAGGGTATGTTTGGCAGCAAAAGTGAAGGATGCTTTGTTGCGAAATAGGAAGCCGATTCTAGATTTAGTTTTGGATGGGAGATGCTTAATGTGAGTCTGGAAGGAGAATTTACAGTCCAACCAGACACCTAGTTATTTGTAGTTGTCCACGTATTCTAAGTCAGAGCCGTCCAGAGTAGTGATGCTGGACGGGCGAGCAGGTGCAGGCAGTGATCGGTTGAATAGCATGCATTTAGTTTTACTTGCGTTTAAGAGCAGTTGGAGGCCACGGAAGGAGAGTTGAATGGCATTGGTAGGTGGATTGGATACCACCAGCAGGTATATCTCTCTGGTCACCCCCAAAACCAATTCCTCCTTTGGCCGCCTCTCCTTCCAGTTCTCTACTGCCAATAACTGGAACGAACTACAAAAATCTCTGAAACTGGAAACACTTATCTCCCTCACTAGCTTTAAGCACCAGCTGTCAGAGCAGCTCACAGATTACTGCACCTGTACATAGCCCATCTATAATTTAGCCCAAACAACTACCTCTTCCCCTACTGTATTTATTTATTTTGCTCCTTTGCACCCCATTATTTCTATTTCTACTTTGCACATTATTCCACTGCAAATCTACCATTCCAGTGTTTGACTTGCTATATTGTATTTACTTCACCACCATGGCCTTTTTTTGCCTTTACCTCCCTTATCTCACCTCATTTGCTCACATTGTATATAGACTTATTTTTCTACTGTATTATTGACTGCATGTTTGTTACACTCCATGTGTAACTGTGTTTTTGTATGTGTCGAACTACTTTGCTTTATCTTGGCCAGGTCGCAGTTGTAAATGAGAACTTGTTCTCAACTTGCCTACCTGGTTAAATAAAGGTGAAATAAATAAATAAAATAGATCAGCAACGGTGGCTTGCAAACAGTGGATAGTAAGTAGCCCACCTTTGGAATAACTATGTATAGTTATAACTGTAGTATCCAGTATAACTGTAGTATCCTGTATAACTGTAGTATCCTGTATAACTGTAGAATCATGTATAACTGTAGTATCCTGTATAATTGTAGTATCATGTATAACTGTAGTATCCTGTATAACTATGTATAGTTATAACTGTAGTATCCTGTATAACTGTAGTATCCTGTATAACTGTAGTATCCTGTATAACTATGTATAGTTATAACTGTAGTATCCTGTATAACTGTAGTATCCAGTATAACTGTAGTATCCTGTATAACTATGTATAGTTATAACTGTAGTATCCAGTATAACTGTAGTATCCTGTATAACTATGTATAGTTATAACTGTAGTATCCTGTATAACTGTAGTATCCTGTATAACTGTAGTATCCTGTATAACTATGTATAGTGATAACTGTAGTATCCTGTATAACTGTAGTATCCTGTATAACTGTAGTATCCTGTATAAATGTAGTATCCTGTATAACTATGTATAGTTATAACTGTAGTATCCTGTATAACTGTAGTATCCTGTATAACTGTAGTATCCTGTATAACTATGTATAGTTATAACTGTAGTATCCAGTATAGTCTGGGAGGAGGTGAAACCACTCAGGCTTATTTGATGTGATCTAATGTTTTGATCATCTAGTTTTCCTTACAAGCATTCAGTCACCAAAGGGGGTTCGGTCATTCCTTTGTTTATATACTGTCTCATTGACAAAAATATTTTGGATTATTTGTTTACATCATTCCTTTGTCTCGACATATACAGTAAACGTGCTGAGGTTCTACTGTTGCCAAGGAGACACATTTTATTTATTTATTTAGTTTGGAGGGTTGGGGGTCTGACATCCAGGATACACATTTTATTTATTTATTTACAGTTTGGAGGGTTGGGTGTCTGCCATTCAGGCAACATATTGTATTATTTATTTACAGTTTGGAGGGTTGGGGGTCTGACATCCAGGATACACATTTTATAATTTATTTACAGTTTGGAGGGTTGGGGGTCTGACATCCAGGCGACACATTTTATTATTTATTTACAGTTTGGAGGGTTGGGGGTCTGACATCCAGGCGACACATTTTATTATTTATTTACAGTTTGGAGGGTTGGGGGTCTGACATCCAGGCGACACATTTTATTATTTATTTACAGTTTGGAGGGTTGGGGGTCTGACATCCAGGCGACACATTTTATTATTTATTTACAGTTTGGAGGGTTGGGGGTCTGACATCCAGGCGACACATTTTATTATTTATTTACAGTTTGGAGGGTTGGGGGTCTGACATCCAGGCGACACATTTTATTATTTATTTACAGTTTGGAGGGTTGGGGGTCTGACATCCAGGCGACACATTTTATTATTTATTTACAGTTTGGAGGGTTGGGGGTCTGACATCCAGGCGACACATTTTATTATTTATTTACAGTTTGGAGGGTTGGGGGTCTGACATTCAGGAGACACATTTTATTATTTATTTACAGTTTGGAGGGTTGGGGGTCTGACATCCAGGATATACATTTTATAATTTATTTACAGTTTGGAGGGTTGGGGGTCTGACATCCAGGCTACACATTTTATTATTTATTTAGTTTGGAGGGTTGGGGGTCTGACATCCAGGAGACACATTTGATTATTTATTTACAGTTTGGAGGGTTGGGGGTCTGACATCCAGCAGACACATTTTATTATTTATTTACAGTTTGGAGGGTTGGGGGTCTGACATCCAGGATACACATTTTATTATTTATTTACAGTTTGGAGGGTTGGGGGTCTGACATCCAGGCGACACATTTGACTATTTATTTACAGTTTGGAGGGTTGGGGGTCTGACATCCAGGAGACACATTTTATTATTTATTTACAGTTTGGAGGGTTGGGGGTCTGACATCCAGGATACACATTTTATTATTTATTTACAGTTTGGAGGGTTTGGGGTCTGACATCCAGGCGACACATTTTAGTTCTAATGGTGCCGTTCTGTTATTCTTTTCAGCTTCTTTTTCCAAGCATCTTACATTACTCTGAGACTAGTTATCCTGGGATCTTACATTACTCTGAGACTAGTTATCCTGGGATCTTACATTACTTTGAGACTAGTTATCCTGGGATCTAACATTACTCTGAGACGAGTTATCCTGGGATCGTACATTACTCAGACTAGTTATCCTGGGATCTTACATGACTCTGAGACTAGTTATCCTGGGGAATAGTTTCAATACATTTCCAAAAAACCTAAACCTGTTTTTGCTTTGGCATTATGGGGTATTGTGATGTCATTATGGGGTATTGTGATGTCATTATGGGGTATTGTGAAACATTTTAGAATAAAGGGATGCACCGATATTACATTTTTGGCCAATACCGATATCTAATATTTTCCTTGCCCCAAAAAATGATACCGATAACCGGTATTTAAAATTTTAGAGGCTTTTTAAGCATTCTAGTACAGCATTCTAATAGTTAACACACACACGGATGCAGCGGTCTAAGCCACTGCATCTCAGTGCAAGAGGTGTCACTACAGTCCCTGGTTCGAATCCAGGCTGTATCACATCCGGACGTGATTGGGAGTTCCACAGTAGTTGTCTGTTATTGGTGTAGAGAGGACGACAAAGGAGAGGGATTCCACATGTGGATAGGAAGATACAAATTATCATTATTACTGGAAAAAATTCATTTAAAATCCAGGAATTTTATAACTTAAGCTTTCTAGGTCAAGCCAGTAGGCTACAGTAGGTTGTAACTCTCTAGGCCAAGCCAGTAGGCTACCGTAGGTTGTATCCAAGTAGAAACAATTATCAACGCAACGTGGAAAGTGTCGAATTTGGTCAACAACGAAATTAATGGCTTATTTGCTACGTGAGGTTTACTTGAACCAACAGAAGTTTCGTAATGATTAAGTTGTTATGTGGACACGTGACACTATAGGAGTGTAGGAGTTACCTCCAGATCGCTATGCATATTCATGCTAGTAGCTTAGCATCTCTCTCCATTGAATACAGGCGGTGCATATTCATGCTAGTAGCTTAGCATCTCTCTCCATTGAATACAGGCGGTTGACGACAACAACCCTCATAGAATATAAACAATAGATTACAATAATAAGATGAATCCACCAATCCAAAGAAAGGATAGGCGGGAGCTAGACAACCCACAGTGCCGCTTTGTGGACAACTACTCCCCTTGTTAGGGCGGAGAGACATCTTGTCAGTATATCCATAATCTTTGGTGTAGCCAACCCAACTCTCGCATGGCACTATTGGGGGGCACGGTGTGCAGTAAAAACATCACTACATTAAAATCGCTACCGTGTCCCCCAGTCTGCGGTCAGCAGATAGACCCTTCTCAAATATATATGTTAAGTCACTTTTTGGAAACGGAACGGAGAAAACAAGGGGTAGCTTGCTCTCTACGTCGTCTGATTCTAGACATATCAGTCATCATCCTGGGCCCTCCGTTGAAGAGGTTGACGAGCCAACACCGAATATCCAAAGTTAAAAACGAATTTAAGGCGGTACTTACTGGTGTTAAACAGATCTCCTATCTCCTCCTCGTCATCTTTCAATGTGACAGTAATCTCCCCTTCCTTCTTCACTCCATAAACTGCAACCTCTTCTTTTACTGTAACATCCTCCTCCTCTTTCACTCTGAACGCGTCTTCCTCTTCTTTCACTGTAACAGCCTCATCCTCTACTTCTATTTTTACTGTGACAGCCTCCTCTTCCTTCTCCTCTTTCACGACAATGTTCAGCCCCAGAGCTTCTTTCTCCGTAAAGCAGATCTCCTCTTCTTCAACGAGAGGGGAGAAGTTTAGGGAGCTCATGTTCAGGGATGTTAGCTAGCTAGCTATCATTAGCGACTAGGCTAGTGCTAACTTAACCAGCCAGCTACTATAGCTGACTAATACAAAATAACGTAATATTAAATGATATTAGATACGACAAAAGTGTGTCTAAAACACAGTAGGTAATATACACCGAAAGAGTATAAATAGCTTGAATCTTTCGGCTATGTTGGCTAGCAAGCTACCGAGGTGGTTGACGAGCTGTTTATGAAGAACCGTCCACTAGATTATACGTCACGCTGGCAGCATCGCCTGAAAGACGCACATCGCCGTCTGCTGACTGGAGGGGAAACACAGTTAAGGATCATATTTTATTTTCAGACAAAGATTATTGTAAATGGATTTAATTAAATAATACCATTATATTGAGACATACAAAGACAGGAATGTGTTGATTGATTAGTGCGAATAAAAAATGTTTACCACAGCACATTTAAGGCAGTTTCATTAACTCAAACTTTCATTAAGTTATACTACATCTAAATTAGCAGCTAGCTACTGTAGGTCTATACTGCTCCTACATGGTGTAACAATACATCATATAGATGTATATAATGAACAGACTAGGTCTATACTGCTCCTACATGGTGTAACAATACATCATGTAGATGTATATAATGAACAGACTAAGTCTATACTGCTCTTACATGGTGTAACAATACATCATGTAGATGTATATAATGAACAGACTAGGTCTATACTGCTCCTACATGGTGTAACAATACATCATGTAGATGTATATAATGAACAGACTAGGTCTATACTGCTCCTACATGGTTTAACAATACATCATGGAGATGTACACTACCGTTCAAAAGTTTGGGGTCCTTGTTTTTTAGAATCAATTTTTTTTATTTATTTACCTGTTTTTGCTTTGTCATTATGGGGTATTGTGATGTCATTATGGGGCAATGCGATGTCTTATGGGGTATTGTGATGTCATTATTGGTTATTGTGTAGATTGATGAGGGGAAAAAGATTTAATCAATTTTAGAATAAGGCTGTAACGTAACAAAATGTGGAAAAAGTGAAGGGGTCTGAATGCTTTCAGAATGCATTTTATATATAGGGGCAGTACTTAGTGACAACACTTCATGAAACAGGAGGTACAAATATATAACATAGATTCACAATATCAACATTCAATGTATCCAAATATATGATCAAGCTGGAAGAGGAAACGCCAGCCCAGCCACAATCCTAGAGGTTCACTGATGATCAACCTCCTCCTTCACATCTGACTCCTGATGATCAACCTCCTCCTTCACATCTGACTCCTGATGATCAACCTCCTCCTTCACATCTGACTCCTGATGATCAACCTCCTCCTTCACATCTGACTCCTGATGATCAACCTCCTCCTTCACATCTGACTCCTGATGATCAACCTCCTCCTTCACATCTGACTCCAGTGATCAATCCAGAGCGTCTTCTTTTTTGGGGAATCCTGATGGACGATGTCATCGAATAGGACGTCATCACCACAACCGCCCACAAGTTAATTGTCATTCAGGTTATTAATGGGAAGAACATTAGCAATATGTTCTGTCTGGTAACTTGTCTCGTTCAAAGGATTTACATTGGCAGGTGCACAGAGAGAAACCCCATTAAAAAAACTCAGTTGATCTTAAACTGCAGAAACACTTTTGGAAGTCTTTAACTGCATCAAAGTCTGTGGCCTGTGATGTTGGGACAAATGATAGTCCCTTATTATACAAGAGACAAAATTCACAAATTCTACAGCACAACGGCAGAGTCATGTCTTCAGTGTAAAACTAACAATGACTCAATAATCCTTCTGGGAATGTTATGATGTCATAAAGTTATGGGCGGAGTTAGAAAGTTGGCTGTCAGAAGTACAGTTATACAATGTAAAATTACTTTTAATCTGTCTGTCTGTATATTTCAAAACATGGCATTTGAGGGTGCAGTGAGATACCCCAGAGTTGGACGATACTTTTCGCATCAATCATCTTAAATATTATACTTAATTAAACCTGGAAATCAACCAATCCTCAGTTGTTAATTCAATAGAAAGGTCAAATGCTTTATTATCTAAAAGTTGAAAGTGAGTTGGCAACGGAGAGAAAAAAAAATGGTGCTGATGAATGCGCTGGCTGTGTTCCAGTGGGTCTGGGCAGGTGTGATGTAGTTAATGAAGATGAAGGTGTGATGTAGTTAATGGAGATGGAGGTGTGTTCTAGTGGGTCTGGACAGGTGTGATGTAGTTAATGGAGATGGAGGTGTGTTCCAGTGGGTCTGGGCAGGTGTGATGTAGTTAATGGAGATGGAGGTGTGTTTTAGTGGGTCTGGGCAGGTGTGATGTAGTTAATGGAGATGGAGGTGTGTTCTAGTGGGTCTGGACAGGTGTGATGTAGTTAATGGAGATGGAGGTGTGTTCTAGTGGGTCTGGACAGGTGTGATGTAGTTAATGGAGATGGAGGTGTGTTCTAGTGGGTCTGGGCAGGTGTGATGTAGTTAATGGAGATGGAGGTGTGTTCTAGTGGGTCTGGGCAGGTGTGATGTAGTTAATGGAGATGGAGGTGTGTTCTAGTGGGTCTGGGCAGGTGTGATGTAGTTAATTTTTCTATGATGTTGTTTGTATGTGAATGTTTTGTATTGTTTATAAAATATCAAATAAAATATTAAAACATTTCCAATGCAAAGTAACACCTCACAGTTCTATTTTTGGAGTTATTACATTAAACCAATCAGAATTTAGAAGAATGCCAAAGTCAGGTGTGAAGTAATATGGAGGACCAGCATATTCCCTATGATGTAAACTACAACAGAAATAACTTCAAATGTATAACTTCATATTAAACCAATCGTTTCCACTCATGACTTGAGTGATTGAAGTAAACCAACGTTTTGGAAATACATAACGCCATCTAACCGAATATCAAAGAATGTTAGCTATATGCAGTTATCTTAGACAGCCAGCTAACATTAGCTATTTAGTCAACTAGCTATGGTCAGCGAGCTGGAGCCCAACTACCGGAGACCAGTTAGAACCCAACTAACAAAACCCAACTAAAACATAACTGCAGATCAAAAGAGACAAACAGAATGATGGCAGGGAAAGTCCCCAAAATCCAAAATATAAAGATTACAGGTGTCAGTCAGCTAGCGCGCTAGCAGTAAGCCAAGGTTGTAAAAGTTACAAAACTCCCATAGTCTACTTCACAGAGAACATGCTGAAAAGTAGTGATGGGAAAACAAAGCTTCCTGAAGCATTGATGCTTTCCAGCCAATTGTGTCAAAAATAGGTTCATTACTCAAGGCTTTGAGCGAAACAGAATTTAGAACAGCCAAATTATTATAGATGACGTCCCACGCCGTAGCAGCGTAGCCATTATGTCATATATTAAACCACTGGCCGTGTTCGAGAGCATCAACTCCATGCTGCGTTGTGGGTAAACTGTGACTGGCTGACTGATTTATAAATAATAATGAGTAGTTATTTATGATGTAAGGTGATTTGTAAATCAGTCAGTTGGCAGTCGCCTGCAGTGTCGAATCAGCCCAATACCAAACCAATCAGGTGGTTGTTCGATGAAACGACTCTTCAGACGTCATTGATGACGTGCTGCTGATAAAGTGATACAGGCATCGGCACACTGCTTTGAAGTGTAATGCTTTCAAGGCCTTGTACCTCCGGTATCAAACATAACATCCCCATCGAAAAGTTGACAAAACAAAAAGGAGCAAGCAGGTTGATTTCCTCTGTCATTTTGAGCCCACGGCAAGGAGGCACCAGAGCCTACCGTGCTAACGGGTTCCCACTAGATAACACAACCACACAGTTAATGAAAAGCATGAGGTGAAGCTTGAGCTAGATATCAACCTATCGAGCTAGTGTGACCTTCCTGGTCTCTCAAGTCAGTGAGTCAACACAGGAAGGAGCAATGGATGGATAGTTCATTTATTTCCAAAGCTGCAATGATGGGACACACACAGTCTGGATGAATGATCAGTAGTGACGGGATATAAATAGCACTCCCACAGCAATTCTACATTAATCTGCCCTATAATATACTAACAAAACAAAAACTATTGAAATGTCTATCAAAGTTATTGTGATCGTATAGTGGATTTAACAATTCCTACTAATTCCTAATTTACTATAATAAATGAATCAATTGTTTCCATGTGTCTCATATTCACTACATCAGAATAAACTGTCATCCATTTTACTATCAAAATATATCAAATTAACCTGAAGAATTACTCAATTACTCAATTACCTGACGAAGTATAATACACCTAAACTAACAAAACCGGGCTAATAAACTGTCTGGTGTTCATGAGTTTATAAAACATATACTTTATACATTTGTCATAAATGACCTGCATTGATGAGACACACAGTGTGGATGAATGATCAGTAGTCGACAGGGTAAAAATAGCACTCCTAAAGAAGATGCATTTTCCAGTTAGATACCAACTTGAAAGAGGGAACTTTAGCATAAAACCCACATGGAAAACTGAGATTTGGCAAATAACATATAAAGAGAGGCTTACTTGACACCAAACCAACAACAGTAGTTCCTAAAACATAAATTGCTAATGTATGATTTAAAACATGGATTTTATGATGTAATGTCAACTTTATACATTTCTATCCCAGGACCACTCAATTTTCAAATTCTCCAAAAACCTGCTGTGGATTACCCAGAATCCAATACTTTTATCACTGAGTGTATTACACCGAGTGTAATGTAAACACACGAGCAGCGCAGCGGTCTAAGGCATGGCATCTCAGTGCTAGAGGCGTCACTACAGACCCTGGTTCAAATCCAGGCTGTATCATAACAGGCCATGATTGGGAGTCCCATAGGTCAGCGCACAATTGGCCCAGCATCGTCTGGGTTAGGGTTTGGCCGGGTAGGCCGTCAATGTAAATAAGAATTTGTTCTTAACTGACTTGCCTAGTTAAATAAAGATTAAATACATTTAAAACATGTAGCTTCATTACACCGTTACACTGGCATACAAACTCAGTAGCACAGAGTAGATCATCCATATGACCTTGGGAAATAGTGCATTGTGGGTAGTTTAGAAGATTTCCCGAAATATATATTTTTAAAAATGTAATAACCAAAAACACAACTGTTAGTATTTATAGGTAACCATATCGTGACTACAACTAGCTTACTAAGTCTTTAACCACACTGTATTGTTACACTGGTGAGTAAAAACTAATGCTCCCTACACTTTAACTTGTTGTCTGAAGATAAAATATACATTTTACTCAACTGCGTTACCCACTCCAGTCAGCAGATGGCGGTCTGCGACTTTAAGGTTATGCTGTTGGTGTGACGTATAATCTAGTGGACCGAACGCGTCTTTCAGCAGCAGCAACAATAGTTAGTCAGACACCTCGGTAGCTTGCTAGACAAAATAGCCGAACCAATAAAGCTCTTTAGACGCTTTAGTGTATATTAGCCACTGTGTTTTAAACCCACTTCTATCGTCTAGTTAGTTATCCGATTTAATTTCATATTTACGGTGTTGTTATTAGTCAGCAAGCGGGCTTGTTAAGTTATCATTAGCCTTGCTAGCTAACATCCCCGACCATGCGGTCACTAAGCTACTCTCCTGCTAAAGGAGATGAGGATATCACAGTAAAACAAGAAGTAGAGGATGATGCCGTTACTGTGAAAGAAGAGGAAGACGCGTTCAGAGTGAAAGAGGAGGAGGATGTTACAGTAAAAGGAGAGGGGGATGCAGTTTATGAAGTGAAAGAGGAGGAAGAGATGACTGTTATATCGAAAACGGAGGAGGAGGAAGAGGAGGAAACTGGATATCTGGGCCCGGTTTCCCAAACGCATCTTAAGGCATCCAATGGTTCTAACGATGAATTTAGCCATAAGATGGTTTTGAGAAACCGTTCCCTGATTAACACTAGTAAGTACTGTCTTAAAAACAGAGGCACAAACTTTGCAGTTGTTGAACTGATGTTTGGTGTTAAAGCGGAAATCTGCAATTGCTACATCCATATTGTGACTTTTAAATTATTTATTTATAGCCATTGATTCTTGAAGAATATAACACATGGCTCATGAGCTTAGTTCAACTGTTGTACCCCATCAGAACCCCAAATAAGCTTTTTTTACTACAATGTTTAGAAACAATGTAAATCAACACTGTATCGCCTCAACATGGTTAAAACATGGTTAAAACTATAATGTTGATATCATGGATGGTCAGTCCTTGCATCC
Organism: Salvelinus namaycush; assembly: GCF_016432855.1. Lineage (NCBI taxonomy): Eukaryota > Metazoa > Chordata > Actinopteri > Salmoniformes > Salmonidae > Salvelinus > Salvelinus namaycush. Next base: position 284,990 of record NW_024061475.1, read on the forward strand.
ATAGGTCTGTATGTCTCTAGTTACATTTCTCCAACCCCATAATCATTTTATTACCAAAACAGTGGTGGAATGACAGATTTGTTATTGTTTGAACTGCAGATTGCTGGGTTGTGTGTTTTTTTTTAAACAGCAACAAAATGGCTGCCAAGAGACTTGGTTTGGTAAACCGATGGGGGAAGGAGAAGTGTAACCACTCTCAAAATCATAGGGAAAGATATTGTAGAAACCGTAACCCAACACCTAGCGACCTCGTCAAGAAGTTCAGACATCTTGGCATAACAGTTATAAGGTGTTGGCTTGACAGTCGCTGGACCCAGGTTTGAGTTCAGCTCAGGGCTACCCCCTGAATTCACTATACTATGAATACAAGGACTGGCCATCCATGATGTCATAATGATAGTTTAACCAGGTTTCTAGGATATATAGTATATTCTAGAATTCATCCATGATGTCATAATGATAGTTTAACCAGGTTTCTAGGATATATAGTGTATTCTAGAATTCATCCATGATGTCATAATTATAGTTTAACCAGGTTACTAGGCTATATAGTACATTCTAGAAGTCATCCATGATGTCATAATGATAGTTTAACCAGGTTTCTGGGATATATAGTATATTCTAGAATTCATCCGTGATGTCATAATTATAGTTTAACCAGGTTTCTAGGATATATAGTATATTCTAGAAGTCATCCATGATGTCATAACATTTACCTGTTGTTGTCTTAGCTGATTAACTGTTGTCTTACCCGTTGTTGTCTTAGCTAGCTCTCCCAATCAACACCTGTGATTGCTTTATGCCTTGCTTTATGTCTCTCTAATGTCAACATGCCTTGTATACTGTTGTTAAGGATAGTTATGATTGTTTTTATTTTACTGCGGAGCCCCTAGTCCCACTCAACATGCCTCAGAGAGCTCTTTTGTCCCACCTCCCACACATGCGGTGACCTCACCTAGCATAACTGGTGCCTCCAGAGATGCAACCTCTCTTATCGTCACTCAATGCCTAGGTTTACCTCCACTGTACCCGCACCCTACCAAACCCTGTCTGTACATTACATTATGCTCCTTTTATTCTCTGTTCACACCGCACTAGACGACCAGTTTTGATAGCCTTTAGCCGTACCCTCATCCTACTCCTCTGTTCCTCGGGTGATGTAGAGGTTAACCCAGGCCCTGTGTGTCCCCAGGCACTCTCAATTGTTGACTTCTGTAACCGTAAAAGCCCTGGTTTCATGCATGTTAACATCAGAAGCCTCCTCCCTAAGTTTGTTTTTCTCACTGCTTTAGCACACTCCGCCAACCTTGATGTCCTTGCTGTGTCTGAATCCTGGCTTAGGAAGGCCACCAAAAATGTGGAAATTTCTATCCCCATCTACAACATTTTCCGTCAAGATATAACTGCCAAAGGGGGAGGAGTTGCAATCTACTGCATAGATGGCCTGCAAAGTCCTCAGGGTTTCGCCTGCTAAATAAGTTCTGTTATACACACAGACATGATTCAAACATTTTTAGAAACTTCAGAGTGTTTTCTATCCAAATCTATCTACTAATAATATGCATATCTTATCTTCTGGGGATGAGTAACTGGCAGTTGAATTTGGGTATGCTTTTCATCCAAACGTGAATTTGCTGCCCCCTATCCTAGAGAAGTTAGATAACGATCAAACGATCACCCCTCATCACTGTCAAACGCTCCCTAAAACACTTCTGCAAGCAGGCCTTTCTAAACGACCTGGCCCGGGTATCCTGGTATCCTCCCGTCAGTAGAGGATGCCTGGTTGTTCTTTAAAAGTAATTTCCTCACCATCTTAAATAAGCAAGAAATGTAGAACTAAGAACAGATATAGCCCTTGGTTCACTCCAGACCTTACTGCCCTCGACCAGCACAGAAACATCCTGTGGCGTACTGCACGAGCATCGAATAGTCCCCGCGATATGCAACTTTTCAGAGAAGTCAGGAACCAATACACACCGTCAGTTAGGAAAGCAAATGCAAACTTTTTCAAACAGAAATTTGCATCCTGTAGCTCTAACTCCAAAAAGTTGTGGGACATTGTAAAGTCCATGGAGAATAAGAGCACCTAATCTCAGCTGCCCACTGCACTGAGGCTAGGAAACACTGTCACCACCGATAAATCCACGATAATCGAGAGTTTCAATAAGGATTTCTCTATGGCTGGCCATGCTTTCCTCCTGGCTACCCCAACCCCGGCCAACAGCTCCGCACCCCCCTCAGCTACTTCCCCAAGCCTCCCCAGCTTCTCCTTCACCCAAATCCAGATAGCTGATGTTCTGAAAGAGTTGCAAAACCTGGACCCGTACAAATCAGCTGGGCTAGACAATCTGGACCCTCTCTTTCTAAAATGATCCGCCGCCATTGTGGCAACCCCTATTACTAGTCTGTTCAACCTCTCTTTAGTATCGTCCGAGATTCCTAAAGATTGGAACGCTTCCGCGGTCATCCCCCTCTTCAAAGGGTGTGACAATCTAGACCCAAACTGTTACAGACCTATATCCATCCTGCCCTGCCTTTCCAAAGTCTTCGACAGCCAAGTTGACAAACAGATCACTGACCATTTCGAATCCCACCGTACCTTCTCCGCTGTGTAATCCCGTTTCCGAGCTGGTCACGGGTGCACCTCAGCCTCGCTCAAGTTACTAAACGATATCATAACCGCCATCGATAAAAGACAGTACTGTGCAGCCGTCTTCATCAACCTGATCAAGGCTTTCGACTCTGTCAATCACCGTATTCTTATCGGCAGAATTAACAGCCTTGGTTTCTCAAATGACTGACTCGCCTGGTTCACCCACTACTTCTCAGACAGAGTTCAGTGTGTCAAATCGGAGGGCCTGTTGTCTGGAGCTCTGGCAGTCTCTATGGGGGTACCACAGGGTTCAATTCTCGGACCGACTCTTTTCTCTCTATATACCAATGATGTTGCTCTTGCTGCGGTTGATTCCTTGATCCACCTCTACGCAGACCACACCATTCTGTATACATCTGGCCCTTCTTTGGACACTGTGTTAACAAACCTCCAAACGAGCTTCAATGCCATACAACACTCCATCCGTGGCCCCCAACTGCTCTTAAACGCTAGTAAAACTAAATGTATGCTCTTCAACCTATCGCTGCCCGCACCCGCCCGTCCAGCATGACTACTCTGGACGGTTCTGACTTAGAATATGTGGACAACTATAAATACCTAGGTGTCTGGCTAGACTGTAAACTCTCCTTCCAGACTAATATTAAGCATTTCCAATCCCAAATTAAATCTAGAATCGGCTTCCTATTTCGCAACAAAGCCTCCTTCACTCACGCTGCCAAACATACCCTCGTAAAACTGACTATCCTGCCGATCCATGACTTCGGTGATGTCATTTTCAAAATAGCCTCCAACACTCTACTCAGCAAACTGGATGTAGTCTATCACAGTGCCATCCGTTTTGTCACCAAAGCCCCATATACCACCCACCACTGCGACCTGTATGCTCTCGTTGGCTGGCCCTCGCTACATATTCATCGCCAAACCCACTGGCTCCAGGTCATCTTTAAGTCTTTGCTAGGCCGCCTTAATTCAGCTCACTGGTCACCATAGCAACACCCACCCATAGCACGCGCTCCAGGAGGTATATCTCACTGGTCATCCCCAAAGCCAACACCTACTTTGGCCGCCTTTCCTTCCAGCTCTCTGCTGCCAATGACTGGAACGAATTGCAAAAAGTTGGAGACATATCTCCCTCACTAACTTTAAGCATCAGCTATCTGAGCAGCGTACCGCTCGCTGCAGCTGTGCACAGCCCATCCAACTACCTACCTCATCCCCATTTTTTTTTTAATTTACTTTTTCTGCTCTTTTGCACATCAGTATTTCTACTTGCACATCATCATCTGCACATCTGTCACTCCAGTGTTAATTTCAAAATTTGTAATTACTTCGTTACTATGGCCTATTTATTGCCTTACCTCCTTACTCCATTTGCGCACACTGTATATAGATTTTTCTATTGTGTTATTGACTGTACGTTTGTTTATCCCACGTGTAAATCTGTGTTTTTGAGGCACTGCTTTGGTTTATCTTGGTCAAGTCGCAGTTTTAAATGAGAACTTGTTCTCAACTGGCCGACCTGGTTAAATAAAGGTAAAATAAAAATATATATAATCTTAACTTTATTGACACCCAAATGGATACTGTCATTAATGTGGTTCTTCAATAATTACACATAATTCTTAATACTGTAGCTGTTTAGTTACAGTCACATGTTCAACTATCATCAGCTGAATCAGGAAATCATTTTCTGAATGACAGTCAAATGACAAACATCACAACATGCAACAACAACCAAAGTGCTTCTTCATTCATTACTCTGGTAAAGACAGTTATGCCGTGCTCCACGTTGGATCCAACATCCCTAACAAATTGATGTTTATAATGTTATTGTCTGCTTGATTTACTGTAGGGCCTCGTTAGTCTGTTTGCACACAGAGATACATTGCTCATAATGTGTAGAGAATCGATTTTTCTATTGTGTTATTGACTGTACGTTTGTTTATCCCACGTGTAACTCTGTGTTGTTTTTGTCACACTGCTTTGCTTTATCTTGGTCAGGTCACAGTTGAGAATGAGAACTTGTTCTCAACTGGCCACCTGGTTAAATAAAGGTGAAAAACGAAATTTAATTAAAAATACTTTTAAAATATCATAACTTTATTGACACCAACCAAATCGATACTGTCATTAAGGTGGTTCTTAATACTGTAGCAAACATTATATTAAGCAGGACATTCAAGCGAGCCTTACAATTATAATCCAAAGTAGTGTGAAATGTACTAATAAGCAACCTGGAAATGGAGGTTACTCCCCTGAGTTTTCCCCCATTCACATTCAGAATACGTTGTGAAAAACTAAAATCTTTGCTCACCATTTTTGCTCCAGGCAGATATACTACATCCATAACTATCGGTTTCCTCATACAATTTTAGCAAACACAGAAAGGGGCCTATATTGGAGACCAAAAGTCGTCTGGCACACTGCTTAGAGTTTCAACAACATGAATAACTTATTTCTAGTCTACAATCTTAGATGTTACTACTAATGTGAAAACAAGACAATATATGACTATTCTTGCTCATTTTAAGACAAATGTCAAATCATTACATTCAAACAGACGTCAATTGTTGTACAACATCATGGCTACGCTGTTGGCATCACCTTTTACATTGGATTTCTGCTGTTGTGGGCCTTTAACCATCTGTATGACTGTCATTCACACAGGAAAGAGACGTGACTGTCCTGGATCCTCTGGGGAGCCTCAACAACCTCATGATGCTGACGAGGCAGAGAAGAGTCTCTCCACATCAGAACACCTCAATAAACACCTGCAGAGATCCACAGGGAAGAGAACTCACTACTGCTCTAACTGTGGGAAGAGATTCACCTCCTCAGGCATTAAAATTCATCAGAGAATCCACACAGGAGAGAAACCTTACAGCTGTGATCAATGTGGGAAGAGTTTTACTACATCTGGCTCTCTAACTATACACCAGAGAACACACACAGGAGAGAAACCTCATAGCTGTGATCAATGTGGGAAGAGTTTTTCTACATTTGGCTCTCTAACAATACACCAGAGAAGACACACAGGTCAGAAACTATATAGCTGTAATCAATGTAGGAAGAGTTTATCTTCATTTGCCTCTCTAACAAGACACCAGAGAACACACACAGGAGAGAAACCATATAGCTGTGATCAATGTGGGAAGAGTTTTACTACTTCTAGCTATCTGACAGTACACCAGAGAACACACACAGGAGAGAATCCGTTATGTGATCAATGTGGGAAGAGTTTTACTACTTCTAGCTATCTAACTATACACCAGAGAACACACACAGGAGAGAATTCTTATAGCTGTGACCAATGTGGGAAGAGTTATACTACTTCTAGCTATCTAACTATACACCAGAGAACACACAGGAGAGAAACCTCATAGCTGTGATCAATGTGGGAAGAGTTTTACTTGGCCAAAAAGCCTGAATATACACAAGAGGACACACACAGGGGAAGAGATACTCTGATAAAAGATCTCTGATTAAACATAAAATACATCAAGGAGTTGTTTCATGATATCAATGAAATAATGTCACAATGTAGAATGTTTTAACATTGTAGTAGGAGTATTTTAATGATGTCACAATGTAGAATGTTTTAACATTGTAGAAGGAGTATTTTAATGATGTCACAATGTAGAATGTTTTAACATTGTAGAAGGAGTATTTTAATGATGTCATAATGTAGAATGTTTTAACATTGTAGTAGGAGTATTTTAATGATGTCACAATGTAGAACCCTAAACGTTTGTCCCCTGTTCTATTGATTTCAACATGATATGGATATTAGCCTCAGGGGGAAAATCCAGGCTCTGAATTGAAAGAGTACTATTTATGAGATTTAACAAAAAGTGACTAACAAAAAAAGAGTTGTCCTCTAACCAGGGATGTACACATTATTCCCAGATTCCGTGTGGGTTTTGAGCTGTTAGTTTTAACAGGACGTGCAACCTCATCTCCCTTCTGTCACACAATTGATTTCAACATGATATCGTTGAGTGATGACAAATAAGTGTTGTGTTCCTTTGTTTAGCGACCCCTAGATTTAAATGCATCACTCCAAAATGTAGCTGACTGTTTTCTGCAGGTTGTCCTCTAACCAGTGAGCTAAAAGATATCTCCCATTTCCATGTGTTTTTTTTAGTTGTGTTAGTTTCAACAGCAGGTACAACCTGATTTCCCCCCTAATCGATATCAGTGATTTATTGCTACTTGTCAAAACAACAGCGTTTCTGGTGCTTGTGCAGTTTATAAGGAGCTTGTGTAAATAAATATAAATACAAGTAATATGATTATTGTGGCAGATGTTTGTGTATATAGTACATTTTACGTTTAGGTTTTCAATTTATCACAAACTGTTTCTGCATTTGGACTATTGATTTGGACACGTTTAAACTGTGACATTGGGGATATCCCACCTAGCAAAATGTCGTTGAAAATAAGACTATGCCCAACGTACAATATAAGTTTGGTTTTACATTTTTACATTTTAAGTCATTTAGCAGACGCTCTTATCCAGAGCGACTTACAAATTGGAAAGTTCATACATATTCATCCTGGTCCCCCCGTGGGGAATGAACCCACAACCCTGGCGTTGCAAGCGCCATGCTCTACCAACTGAGCCACACGGGACCTCAACTTTCAGTTTTAGTTGAAAGTTGAAAAGAAAACGATTTAATTTCAACGTACTTGCAGCTTATACACATGGACGCAGTATAATAAATCGGTCTATAATCAATTTTATTAACAATCCTAATAAATTGAGTCATAAATATAAATATATTTGTTGTCCTAAGGGGAAGGTGTTACAGACTTTGGTTTTTCCATTTATGTTTTGAGGTTGGACTTTAGCACGTATAGCTCGTTAGCACGTATAGCTCGTTAGCGCGTATAGCTCGTTAGCGCGTATAGCTCGTTAGCGCGTATAGCTCGTTAGCGCGTATAGCTCGTTAGCGCGTATAGCTCGTTAGCGCGTATAGCTCGTTAGCGCGTATAGCTCGTTAGCGCGTATAGCTCGTTAGCGCGTATAGCTCGTTAGCACGTATAGCTCGTTAGCACGTATAGCTCATTAGCACGTAGGACGCACAGATTGGTGTCACCTCGTTAGTCAGTATGTGTTACACCTGTGCTGGCTTGTCCATCTCGTTAGTGGGAAGGTGTTTCACCTGAGCTGGTCCAGGTTCTATTTAAGAGTGTCTGGCCCAGTGCTCCAGTTGTCTTGATAGATGTGGAGAGTCAACACCTTTAGTTGCTCCACCTTTTTGGTTTACTTCCTGTCTTTAAGTTTGGTTTGGGTTTTTCTTTTGTTTTCCTCTTCTTGGGCAGATTTAGTGGGTCTCATGGTGGGTGTCTTTTAGGTCCCAGTTGTTGTTACTAGTCAACTTTCAGTGGACACAGAGCAAAACTGCAACATTATGTTATAATACTTTTATTGCATCAAATGGTTGTTTTATGCAACAGAATAGAGGGTTCTTAGAACTATTGTGTCTGTGTGTTTTACTGAGGACGGGCCTCTGGGAGATAACACTGACAGGAGATTTACAATGTCTTTTGGGTGACAAAACCTAAAGAGACCGCATTCCAGAGCATGAGTTAATGTTTCTGTTGTCTATGGTACCAGGGAGAGATGACCCCAGGGCCAGACCCTGGTCTCTACACAAAGAGTACTGTTTTTACAGCAGATACTGTCTGCTGAGAATTATAAGTATATTTCATACAAATCTTAACCTTGTGACCTGTTCTATACACCTGTTGTTGGTCATGTAGGTTGAAAGGGGTTTATCTTGGCTGTAAAAGACCTTTGTACTTTTGTATCGTGGCTCTCAACGAATCATCTGGGGGTGATTTGTCGACCAGCCATCATTATTGTAGAGCACTCAATTGATTCGCGTTGTGTTGACCTGCTCCCTTATTAATAAGTGAATAAATATTTAGATTTAACTCTGACTTGTGTGATAAGTTTGTTTCCTCATTTGATATTAAAGAAATAAACCACATTTGGCGATGGGGATGTTAATCTTCACTTGGTGACCGCTCCTGACGACCTGGGTAAATGGTGCACCAGGGATCCCTCAAACTTGGGATCTCTGTGAGACCACACTTTGGGAATGGAGCAGATGGACCCACCTTTGATCTGAGAGGCAGCGAGCCGAGTGGATACCACATCTCAAACCTAGTTTTAAAAAAGAGGTGAGCGAAACACGCAAAATGTAGTTTTTAGAAAAGCCTCGTAGTGTGTATTCCTGTGTGGAGGTGTAAACAGGGCCCAGTCAGGAGGCTCTGAGTGTGTATTCCTGTATTTTCCCAGTATGGGAGGAGTTGCTAGATTTATTGAATAAACCTTTTTCCATAAAGTTAGTGAACCAAGGTGGCTGACTAGCTGTTGATGTTGAAGAAGTGTCCCGTCCACTAGATTATACGTCACAGTGGCAGAATCACCTGAAAGACGCACATCGCCATCTGCTAACTGGAGTTGGTATCGCAGTTGAGAAAATACTTTCAGACAAAAAGCTAAAAAGCGACTGCATCTAAAAACCAACGGCTCCCTTTGAAAACGGGCGATGTGGCGTCAGAAACATTTATTCTAGTGTAAAAATGTACTACAAAGTGTGGCTAAATAGAATAACTTTGGTCATACCCACTCAGCCCGTGACGTCCAAGGACGTTGAATTATGGGCCATATCCGGTCTGTCTGTTGTGGCCGCTATTTCGCCCCAAAATAGTCATCCCAAATTGGGCTGTGTATAAACTATGTAAATGTCTCTCGGACAAGGTGAGTTTTATCAATATACACTATAAAAAGTAGGGGTTCTTCAAATTGAAACTGTGGGGGAACCCCTAAAAGTTATTTGAAGAACCTTTTGTGGGAAACCCCTATAAGTTATTTGAAGAACCCCTTCTAATGGTTCCTCAAAGAATCTTTTGGGGTTCATTTTTGAACTCCCTGTCCACCCTCCCTGCATTACAAAAACATATTTTAATAACAATTTTTTCCCTGTCCTCCATTCTATTTTTTGGGGAATAATAACAATATTGATTTAAATAATTAATTGTTTATTTAGTGACGCCACAAATGTGAATTAATATTTACAAAACAATTTACAAAAAAAAAACACATTACAAAATTGCAACATTTCTGCAGACATGTCAGACCATAATCAATAATCCATTTACTTTGTATAGTGCTTCTTTCTTGTTCATGAAGAAACGGGTGATTGGTGCATTGTCATACCTTGTCACGGACATAAAGGCCACTCGGGTCCTCATTGAAGAGGTAGAGCAGAATCACTGCTGTGGTCTCCAGTCCTAGTAAAGTAAAGCAATGACATTACTACACTTGCTAATTTTATTACAAAATACATTAGAGAAAGGGAAGGAATAAGAGAAAATCCCTCTTCTGTATTGTCCTTCAGGGACTGTCAAAATAGCAGGATGAGGTCCTCACCCCTGCCTCGCCTCTCTACCTCTGATAGTCCTTGAATTATATTTTTGTCTATATCCATTCCATGGACTGAGAACATTTCTGAGAAGATCTGAAAAGATCATTTGCACACATTTGTATGCTAATAGATTTCAGTTTGTATTGACTGCTATGTAGGTTAAAAGTACACTTCAAATGCAGCTGTCCTACAACATATCTGTACCTTCTTCTTGATCCCAATTGCATTGTGTCCATGTTCTGTCCTATAAGAATTTCAAAGGAAGAGAAAATGTGTCAAAGAATAGTCTTACAAGCATTAAAACATATACATATATATATTAAATAAATATTGAAAGATAAATGGCATCGACATACAATTGAATGCAAAATAGAAGAACATATTGGAGAAAGCACTAGCCAATATAGTACTGCCATACAGTAACAGTACTGCCATACAGGCCTAATATCACATTTCATGATATCTTTGTACACAAATTGTTCAATATTTTATCAGGCTGACTTGAAAGATTATACGCAACATTTTGCTGAGTGGCAATACTGTTATTGGATTCTGAAGGGCATTTATACAAAAGAGGTAGTCTAGACACTGTTTTAATACCATTATGCATTTGAATCCCATCTACAGCTACCATCTAAGATATTAATTTCCCTCCACAAGGGGGCGGACATGTAACGTCTCCAAAATGGGATAGTATTGTACATGTAACGTTTCCAAAATGGGATAGTATTGTACATGTAACGTTTCCAAAATGGGATAGTATTATACATGTAACGTTATGCCCCCTTGTGAGTTAATAGTATTGCATGCTGTAGCAGGCTATATAAAGAGGAAGACCTCCATTGACGATTCAGTTCGTTGTAACATCTCGCCTAGACAGGTCACCGTCCTTAGTTAGTTAGTTAGTTAACGTTAGCTAGTTCATTATCACAAAAGTGAGAACTGCTCTAGATTGGAAACTTACGTTAATGAGTGTAAAGCCATGTTGGCTTTATGGAAACGATATACAATATATGGGAAAGAATATAGTTGAGGGAAATAATCCAAACCTAGTTGTGCCTAGTTAGGACATAACGTTAGCTAGCTAGATAACGGTACTGTACTGTAGCTCATACAACGCCGACGGTCAAACCCGGCTTTCTAATATTTACGGTAATTAACTATAGTAACGTTATGGAAGATATTCACAGAAAACCATCATTGTCTTCGTTATTCATTATTAGTATGTTATATTATTATAATAAATTATTTCGAGACATATTCAGAGCCAAACATCAACCCAACTTAACCTTTTTAACTGTTGTCGCATCCAAACTTGTCACCATCGTTTTCAGTTGTAATTGCGAAGTTCCCGGAAGAAGTCCAGCAACAACGGAGGTTCCTCGATGAACCCACCTTCTAACAAGTTCTTTGAAGAACCTTTTGGGGCTGTTTTTCATTGACCAAGAACCCTACGGTTCTTAGGGGATCTGAGAACAACTCCAGTTGAACCCTTCATTTTCAGAGGTGTAGTCGGCTCTATTTACTCTCAGATTCAAACATGCTGATTAGCATCAACGATCAAGTCAGCTGCTGCTGCTCCAATACAGTATGAGGTGAGACGGTGAACTGATGTTGAACCGGGCAGTCAGCTGCTGCTGCTCCAATACAGTATGAGGTGAGACGGTGAACTGATGTTGAACCGGGCAGTCAGCTGCTGCTGCTCCAATACAGTATGAGGTGAGACGGTGAACTGACGTTGAACTGGGCAGGCAGCTGCTGCTGCTCCAATACAGTATGAGGTGAGACGGTGAACTGACGTTGAATCATAATAATTAAGTTAATAAAAATTAATTAGTGAAACTGTTAAAAAATAGTATATGGTAAATTAAATATATTACTCTATTGTTATCATATAGAAACATGGAATATTATACATCATATTAGCATCAACATACATTATTGTTTCATTCAATTTCACATAATAAGGATATTTCATATTTTCAAGTTCAGAAGTCAGAACCTATCACCTGCTATGTAAAAGAGACAGAAGAATGCACAATGGTCAATGCTATCTGGGATCATTGGGACATCCCTACCCTAAACCCTAACCTTAACCATTTAAATGTTAACTTCAACGGGCTAGGGACATCCCAAGGATGTATCTCTACCTGAAAATACATGATCTAAGTGATTGATAGTTGGTATTCAGCAGTCATAAAGCCTTATTTACTTTAATGAACTACTAAAATAGTGATTTTGTCAGACAGCATAGACAGCAGCTCTACGCTTTATTGACTGACTGATCCATTCATCCTTCCATCCCTCCTCAGCCTTCCTCTCCTCTGAAGACCCAGTGAGGGTGGAGCTCAGTCAGAGAGCTGTTGAGGGACTGGTTAGGAAGAACACTTCTACAGCCAGAGAGGTGAGAGGTCACACATGGTTTAGATGGTAAATATTTATGTCCCCTTAGCGGTTCATCACATAAGCAAAAGGGAATATGTTCTATCATCCAAGTTAATTTACATTAGTGCAAATTGTCCACTGATATGGGTGTAATGTCTCACCCCTTTTGGCTGTATGAAAGTTAACTTCCCCTTAGGCACACACATTTGTTCTTTGATATTATGAAGGTCATTCGTGTGTAATGTACTTTTCCCCAATCATTCACCCATCTCTTTACATTGCTTATTTATATTCAGTGGCCTGACTGCATCCAGACTATGTCAAAGGCCCATCCTGGTAGATCTGAACCTAATGCAGCTTGGAGTGATCAGATGACAGAAGTCACATTTAGGTGCCAGGTGTAACTGAGTCCATAGATGCTCCATATCTATTACTTTGAGTGTTTTATATAATATGACTAAATGTGTTTCTGTGTTGCAGGGGCAGTCAAGAAATGGAACAGCAAGGCCACAGAACATGACATAAGCAGAGCTGTGGGAGACCACCTCAAGCCCCTGGTAGAGCCGGGGGTGGTGTTTACCACTCCACCAGCAGAGCTGTGGGAGACCACCTCAAGCCCCTGGTAGAGCTGGGGGTGGTGTTTACCACTCCACCAGCAGAGCTGTGGGAGACCACCTCAAGCCCCTGGTAGAGCTGGGGGTGGTGTTTACCACTCCACCAGCAGAGCTGTGGGAGACCACCTCAAGGCCCTGGTAGACCCGGGGGTGGTGTTTACCACTCCACCAGCAGAGCTGTGGGAGACCACCTCAAGCCCCTGGTAGAGCCGGGGGTGGTGTTTACCACTCCACCAGCAGAGCTGTGGGAGACCACCTCAAGCCCCTGGTAGAGCCGGGGGTGGTGTTTACCACTCCACCAGCAGAGCTGTGGGAGACCACCTCAAGCCCCTGGTAGAGCCGGGGGTGGTGTTTACCACTCCACCAGCAGAGCTGTGGGAGACCACCTCAAGCCCCTGGTAGAGCCGGGGGTGGTGTTTACCACTCCATCAGCAGAGCTGTGGGAGACCACCTCAAGCCCATGGTAGAGCCGGGGGTGGTGTTTACCACGCCTTCAGCAGGCTGGAAAAGTGTTATTGATACCGATTTTCATACTAAGATGGACCAAGAGTCTGTTGATTGGTCAGTCATTGGATTAATTTGTTTTGCAATATGTTCAAATCAAGCTTTATTTATACAGCACATTTCAGACATGGATGCAACACAATGGCTTCACAGGAAAAAACATAAAAAACTATGAAAATAAACAAATATTTATAAGAGGATAAAAAACAGAATAACTGAAAAACTAAACTTAGTAACAACAACTGGGACCTAAAAGACACCCACCATGAGACCCACTCAATCTGCCCAAGAAGAGGCAAACAAAAGAAAAACCCACACCAAACTTAAAGACAGGAAGCAAACCAAAAAGGTGGAGCAACTAAAGGTGTTGACTCTCCACATCTATCAAGACAACTGGAGCACTGGGCCAGACACTCTTAAATAGAACCTGGACCAGCTCAGGTGAAACACCTTCCCACTAACGAGATGGACAAGCCAGCACAGGTGTAACACATACTGACTAACGAGGTGACACCAATCAGTGCGTCCTACGTGCTAACGAGCTATACGTGCAAACGAGCTATACGTGCAAACGAGCTATACGTGCTAACGAGCTATACGTGCTAACGAGCTATACGTGCTAACGAGCTATACGTGCTAACGAGCTATACGTGCTAACGAGCTATACGTGCTAACGAGCTATACGTGCTAACGAGCTATACGTGCTAACGAGCTATACGTGCTAACGAGCTATACGTGCTAACGAGCTATACGTGCTAACGAGCTATACGTGCTAACGAGCTATGCTATACGTGCTAACGAGCTATACGTGCTAACGAGCTATACGTGCTAACGAGCTATACGTGCTAACGAGCTATACGTGCTAACGAGCTATACGTGCTAACGAGCTATACGTGCTAAAGTCCAACCTCAAAACATAAATGGAAAAACCAAAGCCCGTAACACCTTCCCCCTTTAGACAACAAATATATCCTATATTTTTGTTGGACAAGTTTGCTCACCACCAACAGAAAACAACTTCCATTTCACATAATCAACTACAATATAAACATAGTGTCTACTGGCTGTCAACAATTAAAAACAAGAAAAAACACATATTTCTAAATAATAATATACAATAGTATTATAGTACTGGCTTCTAAAACTCTGGTCCCCTTGGAACAAAATAAATAGTGATCCATGGCAACGCACTGGCTAAACGCAAAACTTGTTGACTGCCCACCCTTGAGACAATCAGCAACCAACTCCTGCAATATCCGTAGTAACTTTCCACCTCTGCGGAGCTTCTCTCTCTCTCTTGTCAGGGTTCACTCGATAGGCATGTTGTTAGATCGGGCCCAGTCCCCAATGTCATGCATTTGGGTTGGCACATCTGAGAATGAATCCTGATATTCTAAAAGCAGGGCAACAACATCAATATAATCATATCTAAAAGCAGGGCAACATTGTCAATAT